>NC_086445.1:956553307-956853307 GCF_028390025.1 Pseudophryne corroboree | reverse complement strand
CGCGAAAGCTCTGTGTATTGTCCCCTTATATATTTGTAGATGTTGATCATATCCCCTCTTAGTCTCCGCTTTTCCTATGTAAACATGCCTAGTCTTTCAAGCCTTTCCTTTTATTCCATCGTCTCCATGCCCTTAATTAGTTTGGTCGCCCTCCTCTGTACCTTTTCAAGCTCCAGGATATCCTTTTTGTAGTACGGTGCCCAGAATTGTACACAGTATTCAAGGTGTGGCCTCACTAGTGATTTATATAACGGGAGTATAATACTCTCGTCCCTAGCATCAATACCCTGTGTTATGCATGCTAATATCTTATTAGCCTTCTTTGCTGCAGTCCTACTTTGGGTACTACTGCTTAGCTTGCTATCTATGAGGACACCTAAGTCCTTTTCCAGTACAGAATCCCCTAATTTTACCCCATTTAGTAGGTAGGTGTAATTTATGTTCTTGTTACCACAGTGCATTACCTTACACTTGTCTGTGTTGAAGCGCATTCTCCATCTGGCTGCCCATGCTTCTAATTTAACTAAGTCGTTCTGAAGAGACTCGGCATCCTCCTCTGTATTTATAGCCTTACACAATTTGGTATCATCTGCAAAAATTGACACCATGCTCTCTAGACCTTCTGTTAGGTCGTTAATGAAAATATTGAACAATAGCGGTCCTAATACTGAGCCTTGCGGCACACCACTTAGCACTTCAGTCCAAGTTGAAAAAGATCCATTAACCACAACGCGCTGCTTCCTATTATCTAACCAGTTTTTGACCCAAGTGCATATTGTGCTTCCTAGCCCTGATTCTTGTAGCTTGTAGATAAGTCTCATGTGTGGTACAGTATCGAACGCTTTGGCAAAGTCTAAAAAGATTACATCCGCGTCTTTACCCTGATCTAGGTTTGCGCTTACTGTTTCATAAATGCCAAGTAAGTTGGTTTGACAGGATCTGTCCTTCATAAACCCATGTTGATTCCTTTTAATGACCTTATTGGTTTCAAGGAACTTCTGAATACTATCTCTTAGAATACCTTCCAATACTTTCCCCACTATAGATGTAAGACTAACTGGTCTATAATTACCTGGTTCAGCTTTACTTCCCTTTTTGAATATAGGCACTACTTCCGCTATACGCGTAGTATGTAGTATGAATTGGTATTATTTTGTGGCCACACCCCTTCCCCATGAAGCCACGCCCTATATATTTTTCACGCGCCTAAGGCACGCACTGCCCCTATCTTGCATAGCGGGATGGGGCACCAATGCCGTTTCTTGCACACAGTGCTAAAATGCCTAGTTATGGCACTGCTCTGATATGCTGCTATTATGAAGCCAATATCCAAACATCAATGTCTTCTTGTCTCTGCTCCAGAATCTGTCCCCAGCACACCACTGCGTCAACCCACCGACACCCACTAGTCTATCTTATAGTCCACTGTTATAGAGTGACTCATAATAATCCATTTATTATAGTGATCAATGGATACCCAGTTCTATGTACTTTCACCATAGCAACGCACCACTGGTGAATGTACAGTAGAACCACCGCTGAATATAAGTAGTAAGTCTCCCTTTAGTACAGTATATGCCCCATGGTTCTAGCATGTGTAATCTCTGTAAGGGCCGGATTCAAAGGCGGATTTTATGCAAATGCTGCTATACAGTCCTTCCCTATTGTACATTCGTGCATATGAATTTACACAAGGACAGGTGCCCACTTTGAGTGTCTGTAGATGCTAAAATACTACCTGTTGCATCTTTGGATACCACCTTCGGTCTCACCATCAAAACTTGCAGCAGCACTATGGCAGGTACAGATTTTCCACCTGAGTCTGGCCTCCTATGTGAAAGATGAAGTGTATGGAAACACTTTAGCAACGCGCCCATGACATTCCCATAACACGCCCATAAGACGGACCATTTCCCTGCATGCAGAGTGAGAAAGGTGGTAAGATCCGTCTATTCAACTGTACAGTATACGGACCCCTCTCTGACATACTCACAGCAGGGCCATCTTCACATACAGGGAGGAAGGCTGGGGGCCTTTGAGCAGGGGTTGCCATCTGCCATGCAACCCCCCCCCCCCCCCGCCCCTTCCCGGGCTTGTACCTCTAGAGCTTCTTTAGAGGCAGGTAGAGTATGATGCACAGCCGCTCTGATTGTGAATGCAGCAAGTTCCTCCCAGCCTGCAACTAGACAGTGAGTGACTGTCACCATGCAGATTGGTGGAGGACTGGAGCTGTCCACCAATCAGAGTGCTGACAGCCATTCACTGTATGGAAGAATGTGGAGAAACAGTGCAGGACCACAGTAGGGGTAAATTAAGATTTTTTTTAACCGTTTGTTCCCGTTAATGGGTGTTAATGGGTGGGTAGGTGCCCCAGTACATTGCTTTGCCCAGGGTCTATACTACAGGGTGCTGTTAAGAGAGCCCTGCCTAACAATCAGTTATTACCCTACATGGAATTTTTGGAATTCTCTTTTACAAGCCCATATATTTCCTTGCACATGCATGTGTGGGTGCATAAAATGATGCACAGATGTGCAGGACAATGGGCCTAATTCAGACCTGATGTGCGAGCCGATCAGGTCTGAACTGCGCATGCACCAACAGGCAGAGGCGGTCGCTGGGTGGGAGGGGGCAGGCCAGCGGCATTTGGCTGCCGTTTAGGGGGCGCGGTCCATGTCACACGTAGCCAGAGCGACCCTCACAGCGACGAGTAGCTCGTGCCAGCGCGCAGGATCTGTGCTGGTGGAGACCTACTCCTAAAGTACAAAAGCGATGCTTTTGTACTTGTGCGGGGGGGGTCGGGTCTGACATGCGGGGCGGACTAGATACAACGAAACGCGTCGGTGTAGCCTGCCTATTTGTGTGTCCTCCCACACCTTTGGAACCTCTGGACCTGGACCAAGCCCCCGTTGAATGTTCCTTGGACATTAAGGATCTCCCTAATACTGTGGAACGCCATCTGTTCATCACCCACCGAGGAACAGCACCTTTGCGGACGCAGCTTCGCTTAATTGCCTCGCGACACGCTGGTGGTAACTATTCAATCCACAATTGGGACATTGAACTTTTCTCTCCAAAGGGGACTATCATAGGAACAGGTCCATGCTGTTTACTAATTTCCAACAGGCCTTAATAATACTGGGAGCTACACAATTTTATTTATATTAATTTACCTTTTATGTGGTTATAAACCACTATATGTATTGCATTTTACCTTTTCATTAAATTGTGATTTGAATGTGACACACTTTGCATTTGTGACCTAAGCGCTAATATCTTTTTATATTGTTTATTATTTGGGGTCTGACCAACCCTTGTTTATATATAGCTGCAGTGGAGAACCTCGCATCAAGCGCCTGTGAGTAGAAACACTTTTAGTGTTCCCTTCTTTAATTGCATGTCTGTGTGACTGATCTTAGAAGTGCTAAATTTAGCACATCTACGATCAGGTCTGAATTAGGCTCAATGTCCAGGAATAGGAGAAAAGAGCAGTGGAACTAGGTGGATTTCTGGAAAGAACACTGCCACCCAGAGCCGGCCTTAGGTATAGGCAAACTAGGCAAATGTCTAGGGCATTTGGTATGCTTAGGGGCACCAGCAGCTTCTGCTGATTAAAATGATATGTGGCATGCCTATATTTTCTGTATGACTGCGGCTGTATCTGCATATGAAATGCTACGTTGTGTGTATTCCCGGAAATCACTGTAATGTAGCATTACATATGCAGATACAGCCGCAGTCGCACACAGAATATAGGCATGCCGCATATCATTTTAATCAGCAGAAGCTGCTTGTTCATTCTAGCCATATAGCAGTGCAAATAAGATGCATTTTCATAAACAAAAGGCGCCCCAACGTTAGCAGAGCTGCCAGCTGACTCATGCCAGGCATCTCCTGCAGAACTAGCGGCAGTGCTAGGGGGCACTAGCCAAAATCTTGCCTAGGGCATCATATTGGTTAGGGCCGGCTCTGCTGCCGCCTTTCCATTAATAGTAACCTAGGAAACCTGACTCCTAATATTCTTTTGAGTCATTTTGATAATTGGTGTCAGGTTATCAGCCCTGCAGGACCCCATTACAAATAATCCATGGTGGGGCGACATCTCTAAGAGCTGGTCACCCATCTGATAGCCATACTATGTACTGACTAGCTCCTTTTATCCTTTATTTATTAAAAGTTACAGTATTTACATAGTGCACACATATTGGGGGTGATTTAGATCTGATCGCTGCTGTGCGTTTTCACATAGCGGGCGATCAGGTCCAAGCTGTGCATGCGTATGCACCGCAATGTGCAGGTGCGTCGGACAGCTACAACGGGCATTGCTGGTCAGCGACTGGATGGTGCAAAGGATACATTCGCACGCAAGGTGATTGACAGGAAGAGGCTGTTTGCGGGAGGAAACTGACCATTTACAGGGAGTGTCAGGAAAAACGTAGGCGTGTCCAAGCGTTTTGAGGGAGGGTGTCTGACGTCAGCTCCAGCCCCAATCAGCAGGATTCAATCACACTGGAAGAGTAAGTCCTGGGCTGCGCAGAGACTTCACAAACTGATTTTTAGTAGCTCTGCTAACGCATGTGATCGCACACTTGCACAGCGAAAAAAACATTCCCCTTGTAGGCGGCGACAGCAAAACACGCAGCCCAGCCATCAGATCTTAATTACCCCCATTATGCTGAGCTTTAAAGAGAACACTTAGCCATTCACATCAGTTCCTGTACCAAAAGAGCTTACAATCTATGGACCTAATTCAGATCTGTTCGCTCGCTAGCTTTTTTCGCTGAGCAACGATCAGGTAACTACTGCGCATGCGTATGCACCACAATGCGCAGGTGCGCCGTACGGTTACAAAGCGGATCGTTGTTGTTCTAGCGAAGAAACCATGCGCACAGCTGTTCGCAAGGAGAGTGACAGAAAGAAGGCTTTTGTGGGTGGCAACTGACCGTTTTCTGGGAGTGTTTAGAAAAATGCAGGCGTGTCAAAGCGTTTGCAGGGCGGGTGTCTGACGTCAATTCCGGGCTCGAATAGGCTGAATTGATCGCAGCGGCTGAGTAAGGTCAGAGCTACTCAGAAACTGCACAAGCTGTTTTTGTACAGCGCGGCTGCACACGCGTTCGCACACTTGCAAAGCTAAAATACACTCCCCTATAGGCGGCGTCTATCTGTTCGCAGCGCTGCAAAAAATAGCTAGAGAGCGAACAGATCTGAAATAGGCCCCATATTCCATATTACATGGGCACACATAGGTATTTTGGTTGTTTGTTTATAACACATTTTTCTGACCTTTCCTAAAAATAATGGCCCTCATTCCGAGTTGATCGGTCGCAAGGTGAATTTAGCAGAGTTACACACGCTAAGCCGCCGCCTACTGGGAGTGTATCTTAGCATCTTAAAATTGCGACCGATGTATTCGCAATATTGCGCTCACAAACTACTTAGCAGTTTCTGAGTAGCTCCAGACTTACTCTGCCTGTGCAGAATTCTGGCGCACTAAAAGGGGGTCATTCCGAGTTGTTCGCTCGCAAGCTGCTTTTAGCAGCTTTGCACACGCTAAGCCGCCGCCTACTGGGAGTGAATCTTAGCTTCTTAAAATTGCGAACGAAAGATTCGCAATATTGTGATAAGACATCTCTGTGCAGTTTCTGAGTAACTCCACACTTACTCGGCATCTGCGATCAGTTCAGTGCTTGTCGTTCCTGGTTTGACGTCACAAACACACCCAGCGTTCGCCCAACCACTCCCCCGTTTCTCCGGCCACTCCTGCGTTTTTTCCGGAAACGGTAGCGTTTTCAGCCACACTCCCATAAAACGGCCTGTTTCCGCCCAGTAACACCCATTTCCTGTCAATCACATTACGATCGCCGGAGCGATGAAAAAGCCGTGAGTAAAAATACTATCTTCATAGCAAAGATACTTGGCGCAGTCGCAGTGCGAATATTGCGCATGCGCACTAAGCGGAATTTCACTGCGATGCGATGAAAAATACCGAGCGAACGACTCGGAATGAGGGCCAATGTTTGAGAATTAATGAAGATTATAACTCTGTTTTGTATACCCGGCAAACACAGTACTTAATTAGCAAAAAGTTTAGCTTGCTAAGCCTTAACTATTGTAACATTATTATAAATTAATAAAATTATGTGTTCCTTTACAAACTGATTTATTACTTTTTTTTTTTTCATTGAAAAACAATAAATTATAATCTAAATGTGCACTTCTGTGCTCGTAGGATATTCTCACCATTTAAAAAAATATTTTACCTCTATAGTTTATAATCTTTATCATTAGTTTATCTTATGGCCAATAATAATGCAATAATTAATGTTTGCAGTTAGTGTAATGAGACTATTATATATAAAATAATTATATATAAAAAACCGATGTGAATGGCCAAATATTCTCTCTGTAAAGCGCTGCGGAATATGTGTGCGCTATATAAATAACTGGTAATAATAGTAATAATAATAAAATAACATTGCAAAATAAACTTCTACATAAAATGTAATTATAACAACGACACGATACAGCCATCAAATCAAAAGTTGCATTGTAAAAGATATCCCATGTGCGTGTGTGTGTCTATATATATATATATATATATATACACAGTATATACATATACGTTGTAATTGTGTTATCAGTCTTCTGACAAAGTATAAATATAAATTTTTTATTATTTGGCAAAAACGTGGTCTACTGTACAATCAACAACAAGTAAACACAGGCAGCATCGTATTGCAAAGCACGTGCATTTTTAATAATGTTTCTCTCTTATTTTTACTGCGAGAGAAAAGACCCGCTGCTGGATAAATCAGATTATGTTGGAAGGTAATTAATGCCCTCATACCTAGATTGTTGCATCATTCTTCTTCAAGACCCTCAAATGTAGTCTGGAAGCATAAATCAGTAGACTGAAGGCCAGCGGTAGCCTGATAGCAATAAATACTTTGTTTGGCGGTGGAACAGGAATCTATATAATATTTTCCATTTGACATAACATAAATTAACAATAACTACTACTTCTAAAGTTGTGGCTGCGCCATCAATCTTACCAAGGAAAATTAAACAAGGTTATTCAGCTTTTTCGTCACTAATCTCCACTTAGGAGTCGCTTTTACTTTAATCTGCAGGATATATGATTGTTCTATCCCCACTTATGCCTATGATAATTACTGCTATTTTTATTTCACTCAAACATGCTCTGTTTTCTATTTTATTTATATTGTTGTATCCAATGTATTGCATTAATATAAGTGCTGCATATTGGTTAGATGTTTAAATCCAGTGCAGGAAAGAGTGACCTGGCGTCACCCCTTCCTAGGGCCCCTCTGACTTAATAATTGCTACAGTATGTTACCTCTGAAATTAATCTATTTCTTTTTATCTTCTTGTATTTATCTATAAATCTATTCATATATTTTGTTTTGTATGTTACTACCAGGACATCATGCTAAGTGGTACAGCACTGTGTTGCTCCAATAACACAGTGACAGACTGAGCACATGTATATACTTTTGTAGAGACATGTAAACAAGTCCTGCATCTGGAGACTAGACAGTCTGACCTTTAAGTTTTGGTGAATAACATTTACTCAGGCATTTGATGTTATTTAGACAGATGACTCATGCATAATAACCCACAGGAGACAGCACATAGCAATTAACAATTTATCTACCTATTCATCTATATATCTGTCTGGTCGACATGGTCAAAAGGTCGACAGGTTCAAATGGTCAACATGACAATGGTTGACACAACATATGGTCGACATTACTTTTTTTTAAAGTTGTTTGATATTTCCATACTTCAGCATCTACATGGACAACAATTGGGAACAGAAACCTGTGCCGAGCGCAGTCTAATGAGACACCTTGCCCACCATGCGAGGGGATGCAGTTCACTAATCGGGGTTCCATGTGCTGGAAGCTCAAATTTGACGCAAAAAAAAACATGAAAGACTCATGTCAACCTTTTCATGTGACTCCTGAATCCCTTTCCCCCTCAGTATTTTCCATTATAGTGCCCTTGATACTATATTTAGCATTTGGGTTTTTGAGACCCAAGTGCATGATTTTACATTTTTTGCCATTAAACTGTAATTGCCATGCTCTTGACCATACCTCTAGTCTATCTAGATTCTCAACCATTTGTTTTACCCCTCCTGGTGTGTCTACCCTGTTGCATACCTTTGTGTCACCTGCAAAAAGGCATACTTTCCCTTCAGTACCATTTTCAATGTCACCGACAAAGATATTAAAAAGCACTGGTCCAAGTACAGATCCCTGGAGTCATCGTTGGTTACCCTATTACTCCTGTGAATGCTCTCAATTTACTACAACTCTTTGTTTCCTATCCTGCAGCCAAGATCTTATCCATTCTACCATCTTAGTATCCAATCCCAGGCTTTTGAGTTTATTTAACAGTCTGCGGCAGGACCGTGACAGAAGCCTTACTAAAGTCTAGATAAGCTATATTACCGTCCCCCCTTGATCTATTACTTCAGTCACCCAGTCCATATAGATTTGTTTAACATAATCTCCCTGTTATGATTCCAGCACTCTGGTCTGAGGAGATCTTATAACAAGGACCTGAGCACTGGAACGTAATGCTGGGAAAGGGAGCGGGAATGGAAAATAGCCCCTTGCGCCCTAACTCCGTTGTCTCGCCCGTGCTGTCAGAAATCCCTTGCGAGACTATGGTTGCTTGAGCCCATGGCACCCGCGTTTGAAGGGCGGATTACGTCTGCCCAACTCCGATGCCCCCTCAGGTCTTAATGGGAGACAAAGGGAAATCCGAGACAGGGTGATAACAAGGGGCCCTCTAACTCAGCAACAAAGCCAGGGGCTACAAGCTAACTTAAAACTAGAATATGTGCGGAAAAACCGCCAGGGAAAAGGACAACCAAAATATCCACTTGTCCACTCTCCTACCCGGCACCGCCGAGTTCCGGAGAGGACTTGTGGAAGCGGAACCCTCCGCAAATGCTCCGAAACAGAATACAAAATAAAGCGGGCTGAGCCGCAGCACACGGCAGAGCCGCAACTCACGAACACCACACGAGATTCTCTGGCGACCGTGGCGGACAATAGAGGACCAGAAGACTTCTTGGGATGAGATGACAACTCCAAGATTCAGGAACTCTGAGGACAGGAATGACAGGACACAGCAGGACTGGAACAGACGTTCAGCAAACCTAAGCAGCATGCAGGAAGCTATTACCGGCGTCTGTGTGAAGCACTGAGAAAGTATTTAACAAGGAGTCCTCCAATCAGATGTTCAGAGTCTGATTGCCCTAAATGCTGTGCAGCTGCCCTGCTGCACGCCCAGAAGATCAGTGTGTGTGTGTACTAAATTGACCCTGCAACGGGGAACGCAGTCCGCCCGTGGCGTCCCCGTTGCTAGGGTCCAGGCGGCTCATCGCGCCCGGCGTCCCTGCGTTGCTAGGGAGCCGGTAGCTACGCACGCACGGCGTCCCAGCGTTGCTAGGGACCCGGCGGCTAGCACGCTTGGCGTCCCTAGTTGCTAGGCGCCGGGCCGCGAGGACATCGCGGACCCCGGCGCCTAACAGTACCCCCCCCTTGAGGAGGGTTCAAGGAACCCCTAAAGCCAGGTTTCTGAGGAAATTCCCGAAAAAATGCCCTCTTGAGCCTAGGGGCATGAAGATCCTTATCCAGGACCCAAGACCTTTCCTCCGGACCATAGCCTTTCCAATGAACTAAAAAATAAAGCTGACCCTGGGACAATTTGGAATCAAGAACTTTCTCTACCAAAAACTCCTGTTGTCCCTGTACATCCACTGGAGATCTACCCTGAGAGATCCTCAGAGGAAATCTACTGGAAGAAACGTATTGTTTCAACAGGGAACAGTGAAAAGTATTTCCAATCTTGAGAGATTTTGGTAAACGTAGCCGAAAGGCTACTGGGTTGACCTTCTTAATAATAAGAAACGGTCCAATAAATTTGGGTCCCAGTCTAGCCGAGGATTGTCGAAGCCTGATGTTGCGAGTTGACAACCACACTTTATCTCCCACCTTAAAAGTGCAAGGACGTCGGAGCCTGTCAGAAAATTTCTTCTCTCGGAAGGCCGCTTTTCTGAGAGCAAGGTGCACTTTTTTCCAAATTGCTCTGAGATGGGAGGTCAAGGTTAGCGAGGAGACTGGAGAATGATAAAAAAAAGAATTGGCTCTGGGGTGAAAACCAAAAACTGAAAAGAATGGAGACTCTTTGGTGAAGGAATGACAAGAGTTATTGTAAGCAAATTCAGCCAAAGGGAGAAACTCGGACCAATCATTCTGGAGTTTGGCTGAATACAAACGCAAATATTGTTTTAATGACTGGTTGACTCGTTCGGTTTTCCCGTTAGACTGTGGGTGGTAACCAGATGTTACAGACAGTTTCATCTTCAACGAGGCACAAAAACATTTCCAGAATTGTGCGATGAATTGTGGACCCCGATCAGAAACAATATCAGTGGGCAACCCATGAAGCCTGAACACATGGCGGAGGAACAAAACTGCCAACCCTTGAGCAGAAGGCAATCGGAGAAGAGCAATAAAATGAGCCATTTTACTAAAACGGTCCACTACCACCCAAATGACTCGGAATCCGGCTGAAAGGGGAAGGTCAACCACAAAATCCATGGAAATATGAGACCATGGCCTGAGAGGAACAGCTAAAGGCATGAGTTGCCCGATAGGCAACGAACGAGGAACCTTATGCTGTGCACAAACCTGGCATGAATGAACGAATTCCTTAACGTCTTTAGAAAGACTAGGCTACCACACTGAGCGAGAGACCAATTCCAATGTCTTAGTGATTCCCGGATGCCCTGAGACTTTGTTGTCATGAAATTCAGTTAAAACAGTGGCTCTCAAAAATTCAGGGACATAAAGACGACCAGCAGAAGTAAGTCTAGGAGCTTGGTGTTGAAGCTGGTTTAACTGGGTAAATAAATCCTGTGTGAGGCCTGCCCGGATGACTGAAGACGGAAGTATGGGGGTAACAACAGGATTGCTATTGTGAACCGGAAGAAAGCTACGTGACAGGGCATCAGCTTTTGTATTCTTGGAACCAGGCCTGAAAGTGATTATAAACCTGAAATGAGTAAAAAATAATGCCCAACGTGCCTGCCGAGCATTAAGCCATTTAGCTGATTCAATATATTGCAGGTTCTTATGGTCAGTCAAAACCGAAATAGTATGTTTAGCTCCCTCCAGCCAATGCCTCCACTCCTCGAAAGCCCATTTCACTGCCAGTAACTCCCGATTACCAACATCATAGTTGGATTCAGCGGAGGAGAATTTCCTGGACATAAAGGCACAAGGATGTAACTCCAGAGACTCCGGATCCTCTTGAGAAAGGACAGCCCCCACTCCAACTTCTGAGGCATCAACCTCCACAACAAAGGGCAATTCCGGATTAGGATGTCTAAGGACTGGAGCCGAGACAAAGGCTTGTTTCAAGGCCTGGAAGGACAATTCAGCTTCATGCGACCAGTTGGTTGGATCCGCTCCTTTTTTTGTCAGAGCTACTATGGGAGCAACCAGGTCAGAAAAAGAATGAATGAACCTCCTATAATAATTCGCAAACCCTAAAAAGTGCTGAATGGCTTTTAAATTAGTGGGTTGCGCCCAATTAAGGATGGCCTGGAGCTTCTTTGGTTCCATGGAAAATCCCTGAGGAGAAATTATGTACCCTAAAAAAGATACTTCCGTGACGTGAAAATCACACTTTTCCAGCTTGGCATATAAATGATTCTCACGTAACTTTTGAAGAACCAGACACACCTGGGTAACATGTTGTTCCATCGATTCAGAATAAATCAAGATGTCGTCTAAATAAACGACCACGAATTTCCCTAGGAAGTCACGGAGAACATCGTTAATGAGGTCTTGAAAAACTGCCGGAGCATTAGTCAGGCCGAACGGCATCACCAGGTATTCGTAGTGACCCGAATGAGTGCTGAAAGCCGTCTTCCACTCATCCCCAGATTTAATTCGGATGAGGTTGTAAGCTCCTCTAAGGTCAATTTTAGAAAAAATCACAGCAGAACGTAACTGATCAAAAAGTACAGAAATTAACGGCAAAGGATAGGTGTTTTTAACGGAGATTTTATTCAGGGCCCTAAAGTCAATGCATGGTCTAAGCGAGCCATCTTTTTTCTCCACAAAGAAAAAACCTGCACTTAAAGGAGATTTTGATGGTCTAATAAATCCCTTCTCTAGGCTTTCCTGAATATAATTATTCATGGCCGTAGTTTCTGGCCCGGACAAGGCATATAATCTCCCCTTAGGCAAAGTGGCACCTGGAACTAGCTCAATTGCACAATCATAAGGCCGATGGGGAGGCAGAATGTCCGCATTGCCTTTGGAGAAGACATCGGCAAACTCTTGGTATTCCACAGGAATGAGCTCTGGAACGATTGCTGCAACTCTGACTGGATACGAAATACATTCCTTAGCACAAAATGTACCCCAATGGGAAATCTCCCCGGACCGCCAATCAATGGTGGGATTATGAAAGGCAAGCCAAGGGTGACCCAGAACAACAGGAACTGCCGGGCAATGTGTAAGGTAGAATTCAATATCTTCGGAATGTAAGGCTCCTACTGTAAGTACTACTGGAGGTGTACGGTGAGTAATTACCCCATTGGAAAGTGGACCCCCATCTAAGCCGTGCATGGTGATACATCTATCTAATGATAACTGTGGGATGCCTAAGGCCTTAGCCCAAGTTAAATCCATAAAGTTTCCTGCAGCTCCACTGTCGACAATAGCCGACACCAAAGAACTGAGGCTGCCAAAGGAAACCTTAACAGGGACTAAAAAAGAGTTGTTCGAGGAGATAAGCTGCAGACCTAAGTGAACCCCCTCACAATTCACCTGGTCAAAGCGTTTCCCGACTTGTTCGGGCAATTACGAGCAAAATGTCCCTTACCACCACAGTATAGACAAAGACCGGAATTTTGTCTTCCGTTTTTTTCCTTAGGAGACAGCCGGGAGAGACCCATCTGCATGGGCTCCTCGACGTCCTCTGGAAAGGAATATACACAAGGACTAGACCTTACAGATGTTCCTCTTTCAGCCCTCCGCTCTCGGAGACGACGATCAATCTTTATAGCAAGCTCCATGAGTTTATCGAGAGTCTCAGGAGCGGGGTACTGGAGGAGACTGTCTTTAATAAATTCAGATAAACCGAGGCGAAACTGACTGCGCAGGGCCGGGTCATTCCAGCCACAGTCGTTCGACCAACGGCGAAACTCGGTACAATAAACCTCCGCAGGATTTCTACCTTGTTTGAGAGCGCGCAGCTGACTCTCAGCGGATGCCTCTCTATCTGGGTCATCATACAAGAGCCCTAAAGACTTAAAAAAGGCGTCTACAGATAACAATGCAGGATCCTCTGCTCTTAAACCAAATGCCCAGGTCTGAGGACCCCCCTGGAGTAAAGAAATAATAATCCCAACCCGCTGAGATTCATTACCAGAGGATGTAGGTCTTAAACGAAAATAAAGTTTACAGGATTCTTTAAAATTAAAAAATTATTTTCTATCACCGGAAAAACGGTCGGGCAAATGCATCTTTGGTTCAGGGACTACCTTCGGGGAGGCTCGCAAAAGATCTTCCTGCGATCTCACCCGAAGAGAAAGATCCTGAACCATCTGAGTAAGTTCTTGAATCTGGTTGACTAAGAGCTGACCGGGATTTGGCCCTAAACCTGTCGGATTCATGAGGCCGATAAAGTCTCACAAAAATAGAATGAGAAAAAATTAAACCCTGTTTAATTTTAAGTTTTGGTAGGGCCGGTAATAATGTTATGATTCCAGCACTCTGGTCTGAGGAGATCTTATAACAAGGACCTGAGCACTGGAACGTAATGCTGGGAAAGGGAGCGGGAATGGAAAATAGCCCCTTGCGCCCTAACTCCGTTGTCTCGCCCGTGCTGTCAGAAATCCCTTGCGAGACTATGGTTGCTTGAGCCCATGGCAGCCGCGTTTGAAGGGCGGATTACGTCTGCCCAACTCCGATGCCCCCTCAGGTCTTAATGGGAGACAAAGGGAAATCCGAGACAGGGTGATAACAAGGGGCCCTCTAACTCAGCAACAAAGCCAGGGGCTACAAGCTAACTTAAAACTAGAATATGTGCGGAAAAACCGCCAGGGAAAAGGACAACCAAAATATCCACTTGTCCACTCTCCTACCCGGCACCGCCGAGTTCCGGAGAGGACTTGTGGAAGCGGAACCCTCCGCAAATGCTCCGAAACAGAATACAAAATAAAGCGGGCTGAGCCGCAGCACACGGCAGAGCCGCAACTCACGAACACCACACGAGATTCTCTGGCAACCGTGGCGGACAATAGAGGACCAGAAGACTTCTTGGGATGAGATGACAACTCCAAGATTCAGGAACTCCGAGGACAGGAATGACCGGACACAGCAGGACTGGAACAGACGTTCAGCAAACCTAAGCAGCATGCAGGAAGCTATTACCGGCGTCTGTGTGAAGCACTGAGAAAGTATTTAGCAAGGAGTCCTCCAATCAGATGTTCAGAGTCTGATTGCCCTAAATGCTGTGCAGCTGCCCTGCTGCACGCCCAGAAGATCAGTGTGCGTGTGTACTAAATTGACCCTGCAACGGGGAACGCGGTCCGCCCGTGGCGTCCCCGTTGCTAGGGTCCAGGCGGCACATCGCGCCCGGCGTCCCTGCGTTGCTAGGGAGCCGGTGGCTACGCATGCACGGCGTCCCAGCGTTGCTAGGGACCCGGCGGCTAGCACGCTTGGCGTCCCTAGTTGCTAGGCGCCGGGCCGCGAGGACATCGCGGACCCCGGCGCCTAACACTCCCTTCACTAAATCAGTGCTGTTTGGGATCCTGTAAATTGTTAGATTTGATATATTCCGCAACTCTTTCTTTTAAGAGTGTTTCCATTATTTCCCCTACTACTGGTGTAAGGCTCACTGGTTGGTAGTTATTTTCCTCTTCCTTGCTTCCACTTGTCGGGGGTAAATCATGCAATATATATTCCAGAATAGGCCCCACAGTTTGCAAACCACTATATAATAGTGATGATGACGATGATGATGATGATGATGATGATGATGATGATAATAATAATAATAATAATAATAATAATAATAATAATAATAAAAAGAAACCTCTTCAAAATCAATGTGTTTGATAGACCATGTGCAAACTGAATGTCTGTTGATTCCAGGCATGTCTGTGAGAGCTGTGCCTACGTCACCCCTCGCAGCCTCCCAGCTATAGTCTACAGCACACTACTTATACATCACTGACTGCTTAAAGGAAACTTGTATTTGAAATGTTTATCCAGGTGGCAATTCTTTCACTGACTTGGTATGGTGCCATTGCTTACAAATCCTCTCAGCAGCACACGGCTGGACACAGCGAACTATAAAATAGCCCTTAGTAATATACCACATAGGCTGTAAAACCTCCACCAAGTGACACAAAACACATACTGTAAAACATTACTAAGTTAGTCTAAGTAGGTTATAAAATGTAACCAGCCGGTCTGCAGTGCAATCTGCTCACTTATAAACAGTTTTTTCCACTTCTCTAAAGGAAATCTAGAAATGAAAGCAATAACATGCAAAACAAATATTGCCTTTGTGCGCAGTACACATTCATTATCCCACATAGCCATACACGCATATTGGCCCTCATTCCGAGTTGTTCGCTCGGTATTTTTCATCGCATCGCAGTGAAAATCCGCTTAGTACGCATGCGCAATGTTCGCACTGCGACTGCGCCAAGTAACTTTACTATGAAGATAGTATTTTTACTCACGGCTTTTTCTTCGCTCCGGCGATCGTAATGTGATTGACAGGAAATGGGTGTTACTGGGCGGAAACACGGCGTTTCAGGGGCGTGTGGCTGAAAACGCTACCGTTTCCGGAAAAAAACGCAGGAGTGGCCGGGGAAACGGTGGGAGTGCCTGGGCGAACGCTGGGTGTGTTTGTGACGTCAACCAGGAACGACAAGCACTGAACTGATCGCACAGGCAGAGTAAGTCTGGAGCTACTCTGAAACTGCTAAGTAGTTAGTAATCGCAATATTGCGAATACATCGGTCGCAATTTTAAGAAGCTAAGATTCACTCCCAGTAGGCGGCGGCTTAGCGTGTGTAACTCTGCTAAATTCGCCTTGCGACCGATCAACTCGGAATGAGGGCCATTGTTTTATGCATTCACTGCTACTAATAAATGACAGCAACAATAAAATGAGTCATTACAATAATAGGAATAGTAATAGTACATATAGTTATTTGGTGAGGTGATACAAGGATAATACAATACCCAGACTCTCAATCATTAATGGCGCATTGCAGGGACGTGCGGTGAGCTAATAAAGTTTCCAGTGGTGGTATCACAGTTGGTTCACGTTCCCTCTAAGTTAGAAATAGGGGTAAAATTATGGTCTGTGACACCTTGTGCGGTGTAAATACCCTCAGCCGAAAACAAGGGGGCATGGCCTTGTGGGAAAGGGGTGTGGCCGGAGACTGGGCTTTCCGGAGATACTGGGCTGCCACCGGAGACTGTCCGGGAGCCATGCTGGCTACTACACTATGACAGGAGCTGAGTGCTGCACGCAATGTAACATTGCAACCAGGGCAGAAGAGAGCCTGGTTGGGCCCAGTTACTTTTCAGGGGGCATGGCCTAATCACAAATAGAACATTTTTTATATTGCATGGATGGGGTTGGGTATGGGTGATCAGCGTTCGGGATCCCGCCAGTTACCAAACCGAGGCCTGGATCCCGAGGTTTAGATTTCCGGCAGGGAGGGGGGGGGGCGAGCATAACAAAGCCCCTTGCGGGCTTGCTGCGCCTGCCATGCAGGGGGCAGGTTCTGTTCCCACTCTATGGGTTTCATGGACACCCACGAGCGGGAATAGTGCCTGTTAGTTAGCATGCCTGCTGTTGGTCTTTCAATTGTTTGGGATCCTGGTGTTGGTATAGTGAGGGGCGGCCAGGTCACATAACTACATCCCCATGAAAAGCTGGGATTTCGTGGAACAGCACATTTGTGTACCTCCCTGTTAATGTCTAACTGTCTAACCCCATCTAATTTGGCCATTCCCAAATTGGGAATGGTCCCTGGCATCAGTATTTGTACTGAGCAACAGAATCAGTCTATGTGGCCATCAGATTTTCACCAGATGACCTGAAATGTATTTGTGAAACCTTAAATTCCCCTTTTTCATTGAATGTCCCAGATTTAACTCATGCTCAATGTCTTGGTTTTAGGAAAATTAAATATAATTTCTTCCTTATAAGCAGTCCGACAAGCCGAAGCATTATACAGGTAACCAGAATTCATTGGAGACCCCACAGTCATTTTATCCAAACATCCTTTAAACGGATCGGGGCTGTAATGTCGGCAGTCGGGATCCCGGAGGTCAACATCCCCACCACGTGATCCAGCTGCCGGAATGTCGGAAGCAACTACATCCCCTTTAAACAAAGGTGCAGAAGGTCTGAACATCGGGCAATTCAATTTGGCATAGACAAGTTCATCAGATATTGATAGGAGAAATTAGCTACACACCAGGAGAAAGAGCTGAAGAGCTTTAACCCATATACATAATGGAAAGCAATCTAAAGTAATAAATTATCTAACTAAATAATATACTTTGAGTCTATTACATAACAAAGAGCAACCACTGCTATACAAAACTTACCAAGAAATAGGCAGTGTGTGTGTGTGTGTGTGTGTGTATCCTTAATGGTAAATTTACTAAAGCCTCTAAAAGTGAAAATAGGAGATGTTGACCGCAGCAACCATTCAGATTCTGTCTATCATTTTCTAGCATGCAACAGAGAAATGATAGAATCTGATTAGTCACTATGGGCAAAGGTGGTCATTCCAAGTTGATCGCTAGCTGCTTTCGGTCGCTGTGAAGCGATGAGGCAAAAAAAGTAACTTCTGCGCATGCGTATGCGGCGCAATGCGCACGGGCATCGTACTATTACAAAGAACGATGTAGTTTCACACAGGGTCTAGCGAAGCTTTTCAGTTGCACTGCTGGCCGCAGAATGATTGACAGGAAGAGGGCGTTTCTGGGTGTCAACTGACCGTTTTCAGGGAGTGTTCAAAAAAACGCAGGCATGCCAGGAAAAATTCAGGCGTGGCTGGGCGAACGCAGGGCGTGTTCGTGACGGCAAAACAGGAACTGAAAAGTCTGAAGTGATCGCAAGTGCTAAGTAGGTTTGAAGCTACTCTGAAACTGCACAAAAAATGTTTGTAGCCGCTCTGCGATCCTTTCGTTTGCACTTCTGCTAAGCTAAAATACACTCCCAGTGGGTGGCGGCATAGCGTTTGCACGGCTGCTAAAGACTGCTAGCGAGCGAACAACTCGGAATGACCACCAATATCACCTCTTTTCACTTTTAAAAGATTTAGTAAATTTACCCTTCAGTCAATATATGATCAATCTCTTTTTGAACTTCTGCATAGCAATGTCTCATTAATACGTCAACTCCTGACTGCAGTAATTGAAAGACTGCTTTCATATGCGACACGTTTCAGAAGTGCCTCAATTTGGGACGATTTCAGAATGACTGTTCATTTAAACAAATTCACAAAACAGAAATGCATTATGTGCTTTACCCTGTATGACTTAAGCCACTGGGAATGTATCAGATCTGACACCTGCAATCGTAATCCTAACCTAATAACCAACATAAAGCGTGATGTTTGACTTGCATAACACATTAGTAAACTGCAATTGTATATGACTTAAATAAACACTGATTTCCCCCGAAACTATTTTGTATTCCATTCCTGCATAGAAAATGTAAAGCCTCTCTTTTAGGCTAGTGTACGCCAGACCTTTCATCACCTATATTGTTCTGCCATCTGTAGGCCGTCAGCAGAATTGTGTCCGATCAATGTTGTGTTAAACTTGTCATAGCCGACTACATTCAAACAAAACACGGTGGTGAAAACTAAACTTGCTTATGTTCTACAAAAACAACAGCACTTTAGTGTTGTAGCTTAAACTAACAGGCAAATTCTTGTATCAACCTAATTAGTCTAAATAATTAATAATGTGAAAGATTTTAAAGGGCAATCCAGGCAACATACAGTAGGTTCAAAACTTTTAGTTACCCATGATTTACCAAGTGGGTGATAAAACTATTATAGTACACATGGGAGTTGAGTGTAACACAAGTCAGCCATGATTCACAATCATTGCATACACCTGACGGTTTGCATACAAACACCACTAGCCCGTTTTGAAGGTGTGACGGGTCCCTGGTCTTTGTGGTTGGATGCAGACTTCCTAGACCCCGGTGTCTGGTTCCGGTGCCCAGTCTGAGTAAACTTGAGATTAAACAGGCTGTCCGGTGCCTGAAACCATCGGGATTCGTGACCGATGATCATAAGGACGATCCGAGGCTACATCCTCAGAAGCCTAAAGGGCCCTACATACTGCGCGATCCGCCGCCGAGCTGCCCGACGGTGGATGCGGCCAATCCGGCGGCGTGGGCACAGTGGTGGGGGGGAGTGAAGTTTCTGCACTCCCCCCGTCACCCGGCTCCATAGCAGTGCAGGCAAATATGAACGAGATCGTCCATATTGGCCTGCATGCACAAGCGACGGGGCACCAGCGATAAACGAGCGTGGGGCCGCGCATCGTTCATCACTGGTGCCTCCACACTGAAAGATATGAACGGTATCTTTCACTAATATCGCACAGTGTGTAGGGCCTATTAGAGTGACAATTGTTGAATTGGGCAGCTTTCTTACACCACATATAGATTATAACACTTGTACTAGAGGCTCCGGCAGGCTAGGTTGTTATATTTTCTTAAAGCTTCACAGATTACTCTTCTACACACATTACAAGTATTCTGGAAGTGCAGCTGTTTTAATGCATAACTTAGATTCAAAACAACCATGATAACTGGAAGACATAGTGTTTTTTCCACTGTATTTACAGCTGTTGCAATGGATAAAAAAATGTGTTTGGTTAGACATAGCTATAAATCAGTTAGGCATATTACACCTAACAAATTAATAGTTTATTTAAGCAAAACTTATGTTGTGCATGTAGAACACATTCTGTATTTCCACAGATAATAGTCAAATGTTAGCATAGTGGAAACTTAGCCGATAAATCATCAATGGAGCTTATTTTCTCATGTGGATATAATGACTGGAGTTTGGAATAGATATAAATAGTAATTGTGCATACATAGGGGTAAATTAACTAAGGTGGGAGTTTTTTTAAGAACTGGCGATGTTGCTCATAGCAATCAATCAGATTCTACTTAACATTTATCTAGCTGCTTGTTGAAGATAATAGATAGAATCTGATTGGTTGCAACATCACCAGTTCTAAAAAAAAACCTCCCACCTTAGTAAATTTACCCCATAGTCACCCACTAACTGACTGTACCTAAATGTAAAACATAACAGTAGATTAATTATGGTAGAACAATACATTTTTTGAACCTGGTCAACAATACAACAGTCAATAGAATCACTACTCTTTACACTCATAAAGGAAACACAGGGGGTAATTCAGAGGCGTTCCCTGCAACGGCAGCAATCGCACTCTAAAGGCTTTTGTAGAGTGGAATGCGAAAGTATCTCACTGGTGCGATCGCCTCTGCCTGATTGACAGGCAGAGGCGATCTCGGGGCTGGAGGGGGTGTGCCAACAGTGCTAGAAAGCCGTTGAGGGGCACAGTCCAGACAACGCAGGTAGGCCGCGGCAGTCCGGACTGTTGCTGGAGCGGGCCGCAGCGGCTGCGTGATGTCACAGGCAGCCGCTGTGACCCAAAACGTGACGGGTAGCCACCTGCAAGCGTCAGGCAAGGTGCTACTTGGCGGGTGCGAAAGCATTGACGCCGCGCGATGCTCTCGCACCTGTGCGGGGGGGGGGGGGGGGGATGTAGGGCCTGACATGCGGGCCGGACTAACCCTGTGCTGGGTGTCCCCCAAATGTCAGAATATGATCGTAGATGTGCTCATTTTAGCACATCTATGATCAATGCTAAATCACCCCCATAGTAACAAATAAATAAATAATTACTGGAGAAAATAATGGCACATATTGTAAAGTAATCTTGTTATTTGAGTACAGAATACTGTACCTGGTTGAAAACATTACAGTGTAAGAGTAAACACATTACAGCGGAACGGGTTCTTAATAAACATAAAATTGCTGGTGTTGCACTTTGTGTAACAGCTAAACCAAATGACTTATTGTACCTGGACACGACACACATTCGTCCTGAATAAAGGTGTTATAAATAACACTGCTGTTATAGTTTGTGAAGCAATTTGAGCTGTTTCTGTTATTTTCTCTGGCTTGCAATGTGACAGTTTCTGACATGTTCAGATTCACTGCAGGTCCAGTTGTTAAATCAGTGTAAACATTATTTCAAAGTTTTCAAACACCGCAGATCCAATTTCTGTGCATCGGAGCCTGACACATTTTAATGGGTGGCACCTCTCCCCGTTTGCTGCCATTAAAGACAAACATTCTGCGGGTCTAAATTATTCCTGTTGTATTTTCATTATTGCATTCTGTTTGCTGCAAGATTGTACACTGTGGACCCTATTCAGCACGGATCACTAATTTGCTTAAAAGCAGTTGCTGCGATCAATTAGTTAGCGCCCAGAAATAAAGAAAAAATGTCCATTGCAGATATTGCGAACGCATCGTAATGTGTGATGTGAGCGCATGACTATACGCAAATGCCGGAACATCAAAGAGTTTTTCCATCTGCGCCAGGCAAGGTCATCCACAATTCTGCATATGCAAGAGGCTGGAAGTGGTCATTGCTGACGTCAGAGACCCACCCGAAAAACGTCTGGTCACTCCTGCGTTTTTACAAACACACCCACAAAATGCCATGTTTCCTCCCCTAAACGCTGGCTTCCTGTCAATCAAATGCAATTGCATTGAAGCACAATGCGTCCGCAGAAATAATCGCAATTCACGTGTGCGTACACGCAATCCAATCACTACGCATGCGCAGTCGATTGATAATCGTCCGTATTGCGTTTTCTCAATTTTGCAATCTGTGCTGAATAAGGCCCCATGTACAAATGATACAACTGGTGTAACAGAATTGCAGTTACCACTTCAGGCAGTTGGGCGCTCCTCTACAGGAGTTTTGTGTAGTAGTGATACATATCTAATAGGTGCATAAATTGTCATTCTTAATAAATACACATTGAAAAGAAAGAGATAAAAAGCTAATTTTAAGTAAATAGAGCTCGTTTGTTCCCTTTTGTAAGTATGGTGACAAAAGAAAAATAGGACAGGCAGTAACGGTCAGTCTCCGTCTGTTTTACTAGAGCTGGCTTTGATTATACATCGCTATTTTACAATGTTTCCTTTTTATTTAAGTCAAAGTGCTGGAAAAGTGTTTAATAAGATTTAAAGGGGCTCCCTTATTTCAATGTGCTTAAATCATTACAAAGGTCTAATAAATGGTGAAATAGATTTTAACACTTACGTAGCTCAATAAAGAAAACTGCTTCAGCAAAATTATTAACCCTTTACTATCGGTGTGCTGTTTTATCTCTGTGTCGGCATAGAAATTAGCCTTTGCAGGTAACCATTTATAATGTATGGCTGGTTCAGTGTATACATTCAGCTGCTTTTCTTACCAATGTCACTCCCAGTCTGACTGGGGAACAGAAGATACTGCTACTCCCAGAAGTTATTAGAAGGGGGGGGGGGGGGGGGGGGTGACAGAGCCTAAAATTGGGTAAGCTGAAGTGCCTTTAGGGGTAGGGGTGACCTGGGTGCTTCTACTGGTTCTGTCTATCCAACGAACATGCCAACAGGCTTCTGTCCATGGAGTCAGGATCAGATTAAGGGCCACTTGGACCTGAGGTTGAAAAGGATTAAAAGCCGATTGTGAGAAGAGGAGGAGCTGTGACTAGTGTCATGTAGGCATGTACACCCCTGCCATATTAGACCCAATGTCTTCCTAAATACCTAAAAGTGAAAAAATAATAATGCATGTTTGGGAGGAAAAAAGAAATACAAATGTAATACATATGACCTGCTGCGTGGTCAGATAGGCATCTGGTAATCCACATACTGTAATGATGGTGGGACTATTTTTATTAGAAAGCCTGGGGCTATAGTCCCATCCATCCTATCGTTAATCTGGCACCACCTGCACTTGCTCTGCGAAGAGCTGGTATCATCATGCTAGGGAACTGGGCACAGACAGTTTCATGGCACTTTGCAGCTGTCCGCATTGGCTAAGAAATGTAAATATTAAACATACAGTTTCAGGCAGGGTGTAGAGTCTGATATTACTCAGTGCCTGACCAGGTCCATAAGTTCCTCAAAACACAAGACAACGGGCTTTCTCTGCCGCTCTCACCATTATAATCATCATGGTCCCTCCTGCCAACAGTGGCTAGTGCAATGGTGGCTGCGGGTGGAGCTGGCTGTGTACAAATGCCACTACAGGTATCGGAGTGTTTATTGGGGGAGAGGTCTTTTATATACCGTCCACTGGCGTTATCTATAATGGGTGCAGTGTGTGCGGTGCACACGGGCCCCTGAGTCCAGAGGGGGCCCCCACCGCACACGCTGCACCCATTTTCTAAATACTCACCGCTCCGGAGTCCCACGGCGACGTCCACAGCGGTATTAAAACTCTGTGAAAATAGCCCAGCGGCCATTTTCACGGAGTTCTGCGCATGCGCAGTAGAGAAATCTCAGGGAAAATGGCCGCCGTGCCATTTTCATTGAGATCTGCGCATGCGCAGTAGAGTCTGTGCGCACTAGTGCTCAAACTCTCAGCGCTGCCGGCAGAGAGGAGGGGGCCCGAGCATAGGAGGCTCCTCTCTTAAAGCGCCCCTGATACTGTCCATCACAATATATTAGATTTTTTAAAGATTAATTTTCAAAGCTTGCAGCAAAGCAAAACAAAACCTGATAATTGAGCTTTTCAGTTACATAAAGTGTAAATTCTCATTTATACTTGGCAGGTTGACCCCACAAAATAGAGAGCACTGAATATGTGGAGCACTGAACTAGAGGCTTCTAGATGAGCTGGGAAGTGCTCTGCTTACTCCACCGTTGACCTCTATGCAGATCATCCTACTGTTCATGACATTTCAGTAACCTGTGCTATAAGCAGAGTATAAAGCTGGCTATATTCTTGGCCATAGGGCAGCTGGCCAGGTGACAGGGACAAGGGTAGGAGCAGACGGGATGAAACATTATGGCGTTTATGGAGGAACTCTATCTTTTGGGATAATAGATAGAGTTCCTCCATAAACGCCATAATGTTTCAAGGCGATCTCCATTCAAAGCCTGAAATTGGCTGAATGATTGTTGGGTGGATAGAACAGGCTTGAAAACAAAATTGAATGTTCTAGACCATTCTTCAGCCATTTTCAGACTGTGAATGGTCATCATTCAGTACCACATACACTGAACAATAATTGTTCAAACCAGTAATTTATTTGGCTGGTCTGCATTATTACATTGCAGTTTACGGCCAGCTTCAGAGGGTGGTTGTAGGACATTGATGAGAGCAAAGCACACCCCAATGTGTTCAGTGATACACATATTGGACAGCCTTCATTTCTAGCTTATTCTAGCTATCAGTGGGTCCAGGTAGTGCCCCCTTGAAACAGGTGTACTGTCCTGCTGCTGGTGCAATGGGATGAGCTCATTCAGACACCATTGGAGGTGCTGCAATGGGATGTACAGCTGCTGGTGCAACATGATCAGCTGCTCATTCAGACACCATAGGAGGTGCTGCAATGGGATGTCCAGCTGCTGGTGCAATGGGGTCAGCTGCTCATCCAGACACCAGAGGAGGTGCTGCAGTGGGATGTCCAGCTGCTAGTGCAGCATGATCAGCTGCTCATTCAGACACCAGAGGAGGTGCTGCAGTGGGATGTCCAGCTGCTAGTGCAGCATGATCAGCTACTCATTCAGACACCAGAGGAGGAGCTGCAATGGGATGTCAAGTTGCTGGTACAACATGATCAGCTGCTCATTCAGACACCAGAGGAGGTGCTGCAATGGGATGTCCAGCTGCTGGTGCAACATGATCAGCTGCTCATTCAGACACCAGAGGAGGTGCTGCAATGGGATGTCCAGCTGCTGGTGCAACATGATCAGCTGCTCATTCAGACACCAGATTAGGTGCTGCAATGGGATGTCCAGCTGCTGGTGCAATGGGGTCAGCTGCTCATTCAGACACCAGAGGAGGAGCTGCAGTGGGATGTCAAGGTGCTGGTACAACATGATCAGCTGCTCATTCAGACACCAGAGGAGGTGCTGCAGTGGGATGTCAAGTTGCTGGTACAACATGATCAGCTGCTCATTCAGACACCAAAGGAGGTGCTGCAATGGGATGTTCAGCTGTAGGTGCAACATGATCAGCTGCTCATTCAGACACCATAGAAGGTGCTGCAATGGGATGTCCAGCTGCTGGTGCAACATGATCAGCTGCTCATTCAGACACCAGAGAAGGTGCTGCAATGGGATGTCCAGCTGCTGGTGCAATGGGATCAGCTGCTCATTCAGACACAGAGGTGCTGCAGTGGGATGTCCAGCTGCTGGTGCAACATGATTAGCTGCTCAAACACCAGAGGAGCTGCTGCAATGGGATGTCTAGTTGCTGGTGAAATGAGATCAGCCGCTCATTTCCTTCACCAGAGGAGCTAAACGGCACTGCTGGCATTTTTTTTCTTGATTGTAAAAAATAGCTTTATTCCAACGCCTTCTGATCAATAAGGATTACCTCCTTGATAAAAGGTACAAATGGATTTATTCATACCCCTCAATCAAACACATTCACAACTACCTACTCCTTGAAATTATTACTGTTCAATTCCAAATAAGATTTACAAAGCAAAAGTTCCATGGTGCATTTGTAAATAATGCATACACATTTGGAGCAAATGTATTAATACCATAAATAAATGACTGTAAATTTGTTTATAAGTGAAATGGCTGCAGGCTGTATTTCAAACGGAATGTTTTAATGCTTTGGTATCATATCGACGGCTTTCAAGCATGAAGAAGACAGATTAATTCAACATTGTATAAACACAGGCACGTTTCCTGTACATTTTGTTAAAGTACATTTTTAAAAAAATTAATTCAAAATTAGCATGTGTTACTTAAATTACAGATCCATTAAAGTTTTAAAGTGCTAGACTGTAAAAAACAACAACATATATAAGCATTGAATGGGTATGGCACGTAACCAGCCTGTTTTTTTAACTGCTTTACAAGGAAATTTTGGCAGGGAAACCCCAAGGCAAGGTGAGTTCATGCTGACTTCATTCATTAATATGTTTTTTTTTATAAACATAGCATTGGACAGTATTTATATTGTGAGCTAATATGTCAATGAGCACAATAAGATGGCTTAGCAATACTTAGCATTATCACAATTTTTTTTATTTATGTCAATGTAACAGACACAAAATATGTGCACCCGTAAAGAACACAGCGGGGGTTTATTAAAAATATGCTTTTGTGAATAACCCATATCAATCCCAGCTATTGTCTGATTTAGAGAAAGGATATTATTTACTTACATGGCAACATACAAAGAAAGGCTTTGATCAATCTAGTACAATTTATCAATATTTCTCAATAATATGATGATCTTTCCAAATGCGCATGGACAATGGCGGTCATTCCGAGTTGACCACTAGCTGCCGTTGTTCACAGCGCAGCGATCAGGATAAAAATCAGCATTTCTGCGTATGCGTATGCACCGCAATGCGCACGTGCGACATACGGGTACAAAGGTTTTTGTGGTTGTGCACAGGTTCTGGCGAAGTTTTCAGTCGCACTGACGCCCCAAGAATATTGACAGGAAGGGGGTGTTTCTGGGTGTCAACTGACCGTTTTCAGGCAGTGTTTGCAAAAATGCAGGCGTGTCTGAAAAAACGCAGGCTTGGCTGGGCGTTCGCTGGGCGGGTGTATGACGTCAAATCCGGACACGAATAGGCTGAAGTGATCACAAGCGCTGAGTAGGTTCAGAGCTACTCAGAAACTGCACAAACTGTTTTTGCAGAACTCGGCTGCACATGCGTTCGCACTTCTGCTAAGCTAAAATACACTCCCCAGTGGGCGGCAGCATAGCATCTGCACGGCTGCTAAAACTATCCAGCGAGCGATCAACTCGTAAAAGGGTTGAGATTGCCTAAAGGATAAAAAAAGGGGCAGACTAGATGGGCCAAGTGGTTCTTATCTGCCAACAAATTCTATGTTTCTATGTAATGAGGGCCAATGTGTATAAAGTGGTAGACATTTCGAGCAAAACTTTACACGCAAAAAGTTTTTCATATGGGAAGTGAGCTTAGAGCCTCCCAGACAGTGGCATAACTAGAAATTTGCCACTAGTAAAGTGATGAATCCGTGCGAGTTGCAAAAAGAGGGTGTGGCCTTGCTGAAATGGGCGTGCTTTGCATAAAGGGGCATGGCATCACAGGAAAAGACTACCTTATACCCCAGTTTTGCAACCTGCACGCCCAGACGTTGGCCACCACAGGAAAAAAATAATCCTGAATCATGCCTCTTACGTTATTTTTCCTCCTTATAGTAATACCCAGTATACATTATGCCACACACTGCAATGGCCCTTAGACATTATGCCATACACAATAATGGCCATTTCACAATATGCCACACATTGTAATGCCCCTGACACATTATGCCACACACCGTAATGCTTGTGACACATTTTGCCACGCATCGCAATGCCCGTTATATATTATGCTACACACTGCAATGCACCTGAGACACTATAGCACATACAATGCCTGGGATACAGTACATCACACACTGTCATGCCTGTGACACATTATGACACACACCGCCATGCCCGTTATACATTATGCCACACACTGCAATACCCCTGAGACATTATACCACATACCACAATGCCTGTGATATAGTATACCACACACTGTAATTCCTGTGACACATACAGCAATGGCCGTTATACCTTATGCTACACACCGCAATGCCCGTTATACATTATGCCAAATGCTGCAATGCCCCTGAGACATTATACCACATACCACAATGCCCGTGATATAGTATACCACACACGTAATGCCTGTGACGCATTATGACACACCGCAATGTCCGTGATACATTATGCCACACACCGCAATGTCCGGTATACATTATGTCACACACCGCAATGCCCATTACACATTAAGCCCTACAGTAAGGTTTTTAATTACTTTTAAATTACCTGCTTGTTGCCAGGGGTTTTCATGATCAGGGTGTCATGCTCGTTGCGAGGGGTTTCATGCGCTAGGTGTTATGCTTGTTGCCAGGGGTATCATGTGCTGGGTGTCAAGCTCATTGCCAGGAGGTAAAATTCGTTGCCAGGGTTTTCATGCACTGGGTGTCATGCTCGTTGCTAGGGGGTCATGCTTGTCGCTGGGGATTACATGAGCTGGGTGTTGTGCTTGTTACCAGGGCGTAATGTTTGTTGCTATGGCTGTGCTCCCACTGCCACATATGCCCCCAGTGCCAGATAAAAATATACCTCCATAGTGCCAGAAACACATATGCCCCCAGTACCAGATACACATATGCCCCCTCAGTGCCAGCTATACATATGCCCCCAGTGCCAAATATGCCCCACCAGTGCCAGGTACACACCTACCCCCCGCTGCTGTTCAGGAAGGTGGGCACAGTCTGTGAGTCTGGGAAGGAGCCGGAGGGCACAGCGTGCGCCTCTCTTGTGTCTCCAGTGGCGTGTCTGTCAAATTAAGTGCCGGTTCGTGAGCCAATCAGAACTCGAGGACCGACAGCTGCGGCTCCTGATTGGCTGCCGTTCTGTGAGTCTGATTGGCTCACGAACCGGCACTTCATTTGACAGACATGCCGCCGTTGCCGCCGGAGACCAAGGCGCGCTGTGCCCTCTGGCTCCTTCCCGAACTCACAGCAGCAATCAGTGGCGGCGCCCCCGCAGCCCTGCACCTCCAAGCCTCTGCAGTGGTGGGAGTTACGCCACTGCCCCCAGATCTAGTCCTTGATATCTGTAAATAGAACATATTGCTAAGATGGCCAGGCACATCAGACAACTTGACCTGAGTGCAAGTGACGTGCAGTCAGGGTAGGCAGAGCCTCATCTGTCATACTCCAGAATGCTCCAGAGTTTTGACTATAAAATGATTAAAATAATACATAGAAAATGATTAGAACTTATAAATATCATCTTTGTATTATTCTATTTATTTTACAGCGCTCTGCTGGAAATACAGAAACTGTCAGGGAGAGAGCAGAGGTGAGGCAGCTGTGAGGTCCGCCTCCCCTCTGTGATAGTCAGACATTGCCTGGAGCTGGGGGCGATACTGCAAAATACAGCACAAGGGGAGGCAGCTATCAGATCTGCCTTACTGAGGGGGGGCGTGGCATGATGTAGTGTGAGGTGACCTATCAAGAAAGTTCCCCAGCACCCAAGCAGGAGCAGCCAAACTGAAGGAGAAGCTGATGATCATGACTATGGTGGCCAATCTTGGGATCGGAATTGGCAGGATCCCGGAATATACGCCTAAAATTGCCCGTGATCAATCCCTGGATTGGAGCTTCCAATCCCAGGAATTTCTGGATTAGGAAGCCCATTTGTTTTTTCAATGTTGGGCAGTGTTAAGCGTCCCTGGGAGGCTCAGACGATGCCCGGCTCCCCCTGCTCACCTCCCTCTGCCGCCCCGCTGTGCGCTCTTTGCAGTGTGACGTGAAGTCAGAGGTCACGTTGCGCAGGCAGCCGCTCACCGCCCGCCACTCGGACCTCAGCATCTGCACTGGCCCGCAACTCAGCAGCAGGTGGACCCACCCTGCCACCAGTCAGATGAGGGTAAGTTATTATGTGGACTGAGCAGGGCGGGGCAGTGCAGGACAGAGGTGGCGGACATTGCATTTTTTTTTAGCTTCTACGTTTCGGTTTTATTCATCAAAACCGTCATCAGGAATAAAATAGTACAACAACCCTTCACCTTAAATAGTAATCACACACCCAGTGTATCGGTGCATCAGCGCGCCACTTCTAATGGGAGCAGACGTCATCTGAAGCAGACTCTCGCCCACCACATCTGCATCTGCGCTAATTAGACTAATTGTGTTTATACCCATCACCATAGAGACAGTCAGAGGAATCAGCTTCACATTATTCAAAACACGTGATCCGTAATTCTATTACAGGCAACGTTTAACTGAACAATATAAAATACATATAATGTCAGCATTACATAAAAGTAACAACTTTATTGAAAACAGCTATATGATAAATATTCATTTAACCCATTCGGTTGTAAAGTGTTTAACACATAAATCCACCGAGTTTCTTTCTGAAGGAGAATTCTATCACGATCTCCTCCTCTAATATTTTCAGGGACATGGTCAATCATTTTATATTTACGGTAAGTTGTGCTAGTGTATGACCAGCCTCTTTAAAATGTTTTGCAACTGGTTGGTCTATGTTTTTTCCCATAAGGCACTGTTGAATTGCGCTCCTATGTTGTGCCATCCTTTCTTTAAAAGTCCTAATTGATTTTCCAACATATAGTTTGTCACACGGACATCGGATATAATTAACTATATACCTACTACTGCACGTTAAAACATGCTTAATCAATATTTTCCTGCCAGTGAATGGATGCAAGAAGTAATTTCCTACTTCCAAATATGTAAAAGTCGTGCATCCCAAACATCTATATACCCCATGTTTTTTTGTCAAAAATTTTTTTGTTTGTAATTTTTTTTAAAGTGTTTTTATTGACCAGTGAGGTAACAGTAAGACAAGATTTACAATATGCATTAAATAATCAGTATAGCACAGACATTTAGTACCAATAAATATGATTATACTCCATGTAAGCCCTAGGTAACCATATTATTGAAACAGTAGAGGGTGTGTGTCTATATCTGGATTATAGGAGATTTAGCTGGTATATATAAGTGACATAGAGTCTTAGGCTCAAAAGGGGGGAGGTGTGGAGTCCAAGGTTTCTAGCAAGTACCATTTAGTATCTTTGAAACATTTCCGCAGGGCCTCCTTTGTAACCTGGGGGAGGATCTGGACATAGGGTAGCCAAATATGGAAGAATTTCTCGGTCAGTTTGTCTTTCTGTAAAGCGGTATTGGTCCAATCTAGATGGAATAGATGAGAGATCCTAGGATGTAATAGTGAGATGGGGTTAGGGTCAGTGGATATCCATTGTGAGAGAATCGTTTTTTTTGTAGCCGCTGCCAGTTTAATTAATAGAATGCGTTGTCCCTTGGACAGATCGAGGGTGTGTTGTTTCGGGAATATGCCCCAGAATGCCCACGTCTTAGTAATGGTAAATTGTAGCTGTAAGTCTGTCGTGATATATGATTGGAGCCAGAGCCGGCCCTAGGCATAGGCAAACTAGGCAAATGCCTAGGGCATTTGGCATGCCTAGGGGCACAAGCAGCTTCTGCTGATTAAAATGATATGCGGCATGCCTATATTCTGTGTGGGACTGCGACTGTATCTGCATGCTAAATGCTACGCTACAGTGGATTCCTGAAAATCACTGTAACGTAGCATTCCATATGCAGATACAGTCACATTCACACACAGAATATAGGCATGCCGCATATCATTTTAATCAGCAGAAGCTGTTTGTGCATCCTAGCCATATAGCAATGCAAATAAGATGCATTTTCATCAAAAAAGGCGCCCGACGTTAGCAGAGCTGCCAGCTGGCTCATGCCAGACATCTCCTGCTGCATGGTGTATTGAGGCAAGATATATGAGGACACATCTGTATCCAAGCAGAGGCAGAGGTCACAGTGTTAGCGCCCATGTGGGTACTGTGTGCGGGTGGGTTGGTTGTGCAATAGTGTTTCAGTTGGGAGTACTATTGTGTGGCCATGCCCCTTACCAGCAAGAACACAGTCCTTTATGGGCTGTGCACCAAATGTGCGCAGTCTTCCTATTTAAAATATAGGGGGTATGAACACCAAAATGAGGACTGCAATGGGTGAGGGGTGATAGTGCTGAGAAAAGGGTGTAGGGTCAGAGGCGGAACTAGCGGTGGTGCTAGGGGGCACCAGCCAAAATCTTGCCTAGGGCATCATATTGGTTAGGGCCGGCTCTGATTGGAGCGCCTGCCAGAGTGTATGTACCTTGGGGCACGACCATAGGCAGTGTACAAGGTCTGCTTCTGGAGCAGTGCATTTGAAACAGTGAGAGGAGGGGGCTGCTCCGATAAGATACCGTAGCTTGGGGGTGATGTATGCTCTATGTAGAATTTTTTGGTGCATTTCTGAGTATGTGACTGAGCCTAGTGTTTTATCTAAGTAGGTGTTGGCCTCCAGGATCAGTTTCATAGTGAGATCTGGGAATTCCAGTTGGTCATTTTTCTATCTCGATTCCCGGGATTGAAAAATGGCCAGGGATTGGCCACCCTAATCACAACTGCTGGTGAGTAGCTGCTGTTGCTGAGAATAGGGGGCACACGGCTGGCCCACTCCCCTCATATGGGCAATGGGGAGGAAGCAGATAGTGCTCAACAAGTTTTAGGCTGCTCCTGCAGAGGTTATGTAACATGTTGTATTTGTTTTTTAAAGGGATAGATAGTGCAGTAGAGTGTGTGCCTGTATATATATATATATATATATATATATATATAATACAGTGTATCTCCACACTTCCGTGAAGAAAGATAGCACTCTCCAGACTTAAGGTATTCAGAAAAAAAAGTCATTTAATTGCATACTTGGTTCCATATCACAAGTACAGTAAATGCACATAAACCAAAAAGAGGGGCTCACCAACGTTTCGGTCCTAGTGTTAGGACCTTTCTCAAGGTGTCTGCCAATCAGTCAATCAATCCAATAGAGGTGTCAACACTAACAACTTCAGGAAGGAACCAGGATCTGCTTACCTGCCTCCCAGGTCCCCAATTTATACCCATGTGCTGATGGACGCCGGGATCATGCGCTGTGGGTGCCGGTGCGTCACTTCCGGTAAAACCGGAAGTGCAATGCCGCCGGTGTCACGATATAGTACGATAATGTGGCTACATATTCTCGATTGTAGGCAGCGGTATGGTCAGCATAAAGCACATAAGTGCAATGGGGTGTTAAGAGTGTTAGATAGGCCCGTCGTGCGGTGTAGCAGACGCGGCCATGGTCGTCATGGTAACGCGCTAGCCCGGTACGTCACTTCCGGTTTGTGCCGGAAGTTATGCGTTCCAATAGTTTAACGTGATGCGTGTCACACCTGCGTGGACACAAAACTGACTGCTGATGTCATGTATTAATGTGGGTATATTAGAGACCTGGACAGGACTACACTAGTGTGTTAAGAGTATTCAGTAAACATGTGTGCAAGAAACATTTATAGTGAATGTAGACATTTTTTAAAAAAAGAACCTAGAGGCACCGCAGAAAATGGCACTGATATGCAACAACCAGCTAATGAAAAAATAAATGAAGTAAGGTTGATAACAATCATAATTAATTTGTCAATGCCCCTTTCTGGTGGGGTCTCGATGAGAAAATGTAAACATCAAATGAATCTGGTGTTCAGCTGTGGTATCATTCATAGATTGCTGATAAACAAAATTCGCCAAAGTGTACCAACAAGACTATGGACTACAGAATGGGAATATACGGTTAGTAGGGTACAATCAGCTCACAGTATCCAGTACTGAAGTCACAGCAGTGACATTCAATGTGTGCGGACATCCTATTGATTCCAGTGGGATAGCTGTCCCATGAGAGAGTATAGGTAATATGGACTGCACACATGGATGGCCACTCCTGTTGATAAAACTGAGTAAGTAAAACATGTTATAGGACCCTCAGGAATGATAAATAGCTATTCAAGAAATATTGAAAGCGGATTGTTCTCGTTCATTCCTCTTGGAGCAATCGTATCCAGTCTATGAATCCAATACGCTTCTTTTCTTTTTAGAGTCAGGACTCGGTCGCCTCCACGGGCCAGTGGGGGTATCCAATCGATCAATTTGCACCTGAGGTTGGATACCTGGTGTTGTTGTGACAAGAAGTGTCTGGGAACTGGTTGTTCTGCTTTTTTTGATTCAATCGCTTGATGAATTGTGGTCCTATGGTTGGCCATCCTGTCCCTAAATCGCCTTGAGGTCATACCGACGTAATATAGCCCGCATGGGCATGTGAGAATGTAGATGACATGGTCCATAAGGCAATGTAGTTTATATTTGATCTTGATGGGACGTCCAGAGTGTGGATGTGGAAAAGTTGGTCCGGTTAGCATACTACGACAAGTGGTGCAGCCCGTACACTTAAAGCATCCAGGTTTTTGTTCTTGCAACCAAGTGGTCCTGATTGGTGCAGTAGGGCTTGTTGTAGGTCTTAACAATAGTTGCTTCAAGTTTGGTGACCTACGGTATGCCATCATGGGAGGTCGCGTATTCTTGGCTTTCAATGTGCTATCCGTGGCAATAATAGGCCACCTGTTGCGAAGGGCTTTGTTGATGACGCCAGACTGGCTATCAAATGTGGTAGTGAAGATCATCCTATCTTTCTTGGAATTGGTACTCGCGGTCGCTCCATTGGTGTTGCTGTTAGTTGGTAAAGACTTCACCCGAGCTTTATGTAGACAACGCTGGATACAGCTGTCAGAATATCCACGTTCACGGAACCTTTTTGACATATCTTGCAGTTGTTGTTCCATCTTGACTGGATTGGAGTTGTTTCTCATAACCCTTAGAAATTGTGAAATTGGCAAATTTTCTTTAAGTGCCGGAGGGTGTTGACTGGTGGAAAGCAGGAGAGTGTTTCTGTCGGTGGGCTTTCTGAAAAGCGTTGTGTTGATTCTATTATCCTCAATTGATACTGTGATGTCAAGGAAGTTAATGTGATGATCGTCGATCTGATGTGTAAATTTCACCGGATTCTCCAGGGAATTTAATGTCTCAACCATTGAGGTAAACATTTCGGCTGTTCCATTCCAAAGGATAAATATGTCATCAATGAAACGTCGGTACATTAAAATGTGAGCCCCATAGATTGGAATTATGTGCATTTTCTCATATGCCGTCATAAAAAGATTTGCATATGCTGGTGCCAAATTAGAACCCATTGCGGTGCCAGATCTTTGTACGTAGTACTTATCCAGGTAGGAAAAATGGTTAAGTTTCAATACTGCTTCAGCCAGTTGAATGATAAAGTCAATTGGTAGGTTGGCAGGGGGGTTGGTGCCCAGTGCCTGTCTCAATGTCTGTAATCCATCCTCATGTGGAATAATGGTGTATAACGAGCATACATCCATAGTTGCCAGTTTGATGTTTCCACAAAGTTGTGGTAATTCGGAGAGTTTGGCGAGGAAATCCACAGTGTCTCTGATATAGCTATCCGACTGTTGTACCAATGGTTGTAAAAATGTGTCGACAAAAACTGCTAGTGGTTGGAGCAGTGAATGTCTGGCAGAAATGATAGGCCTACCTGGTGGGTGAGAGAGTGTTTTATGGACCTTCGGCAAAGTGTAAATAATAGGGCACACCGGATGTGGAACTGTGAGATAGTCAAAAGTATGTTTGTCAATCCATTTGGATTGGAGACCATGTTGTAATAGTCGGTCAACCTGGTCTTTAAACTTAGGTATGGGATTCGTGGCGCAGCATGAATATGTCGTAGTGTCGGCCAACTGTCGACAGATCTCATTATTGTAGTCATCCCACTCCTGTATAACAATGGCTCCCCCCTTGTCTGCCGGTCTGATGACTATGGAGGTGTCATCCCGCAGGGCTTTTAATGCATGCCTTTCTTGTTTAGAAAGGTTGTCAAAAGATTTTTTGGGGGTACCTGTGCTTATGTCTTGTTCCACCAGTCGAATGTAGGTCTTAATACTGGGGTTGGAGGATGGTGGATCATAAGTAGATGGGAGACGAAATGGGGACCGACTTTCCATGCTACTCTCACCAAAATGTTCACGTAGTCTCAATTTACGCCCAAACTTATACATGTCGATGGTTGTTTCAAAGGGTTTATGGGGGCACGTAGGTACGAAGGATAAGCCACGGGAGAGGAGACTTATTGTGGCCTTATCAAACGGTCTACTAGTCAAATTAAAAACTAGGTTTTGTTTTTCTCCCTGCAACTTCTCCATACGTCGCCCCTTCCTTGGATGTGGTCTGCGCGTCCCCCGCTGGGCGGTAGGCCTGCGTCTGTGCTCTGGCCTAAAAAAGCTGTATTGCGTGGTCGGCGGTTATCAATTTGATCTGTGTCTGATGTGGAAGCAGATGAACCAGTATCAGAAGTGATGTACTGTCGTCGGCCCTGGCGTCGTGGTCGAAAACCTCTCTGTGGTCTAATGGGTCTTGAATCTCCTAGTAACCACCTGTAGACCGTGTGGTTCTGGTAGTCTGAGACTACTGTGGTCAATTTATTCCGCTTAAATGCAGTAAGCTCTTTTTTATAGTTGTCAATTTGGGTTTTTAACTTCTCTAGGAAGTTACCTGTTTTGTCATTCCTAATGGTGGAAAGATGTGTATGATTGAACGTGTCAATCTGGGTCTTGACTCGCTTCAGTTCGGTGCCCACTTCCTCAATAACCAATAGCATTAGATCTAATGAACATTTGTTCAAAACACCGCACCAGCGGCTACAGAACGTGGGGTTATTTCTCCCTATAGTGGGAATGTTATTAACTCGAAACCCTCTGGGGATTTGTTTTTTGCGGTGATACTCAGATAGAAATTGACCGTGAAGATTGAGGTCAATTTCTCTTTTGCTGAGTTTTAGTACCTGGTGGTACAGATCAGTGGTAGTTTCTGCAGGGAGTGCGTCAAATTCAATCTGGTCAAACAATACTTTATCAGCATCGTCATCCGTCAGTGATATGATACCATGCTCAGCCTGTGACAACAAATTGTCATCAAGAAAACCTGCACCTCCCTGTGCCATCGTCTAGTACCCCAACGGAGTACGTCTCAGGTGATATAGACTACAGTACCCAATCTTCCCGGAGGTCTCCCTTACCGGTACTGTCTGGGCCCGCACTGCTTGGCTTCCAAGTTCAGATGGAATTGGGCATAACCACTGCGGTATGACTGTAGTAACAAGCACAAAGAGTAGACTGGTGGTCACTAGGATCTGAGTCTCCTCAGTTCAAGACTGTATGCGTGAGCACGGATGATTCTGACTCGGATGTGTATACTCAAACACTATGTGTGGTCGTGCAGATGCCTAGTTCAAAATCCTGATACAATTAGTGGGTGCAGGAAAAGATACACTAAGAAGGCCGAGTGTATCCAAATAATATATATAGAAGGTCCCACACTCTCACTCAACACAGATGGCAGCTGGGGTGCCAAATCAAAGTCCAATCCAATTAGGGTCAGACTCATTGGTACAATACAGTGTATCTCCACACTTCCGTGAAGAAAGATAGCACTCTCCAGACTTAAGGTATTCAGAAAAAAAAGTCATTTAATTGCATACTTGGTTCCATATCACAAGTACAGTAAATGCACATAAACCAAAAAGAGGGGCTCACCAACGTTTCGGTCCTAGTGTTAGGACCTTTCTCAAGGTGTCTGCCAATCAGTCAATCAATCCAATAGAGGTGTCAACACTAACAACTTCAGGAAGGAACCAGGATCTGCTTACCTGCCTCCCAGGTCCCCAATTTATACCCATGTGCTGATGGACGCCGGGATCATGCGCTGTGGGTGCCGGTGCGTCACTTCCGGTAAAACCGGAAGTGCAATGCCGCCGGTGTCACGATATAGTACGATAATGTGGCTACATATTCTCGATTGTAGGCAGCGGTATGGTCAGCATAAAGCACATAAGTGCAATGGGGTGTTAAGAGTGTTAGATAGGCCCGCCGTGCGGTGTAGCAGACGCGGCCATGGTCGTCATGGTAACGCGCTAGCCCGGTACGTCACTTCCTAGGACCGAAACGTTGGTGAGCCCCTCTTTTTGGTTTATGTGCATTTACTGTACTTGTGATATGGAACCAAGTATGCAATTAAATGACTTTTTTTTCTGAATACCTTAAGTCTGGAGAGTGCTATCTTTCTTCACGGAAGTGTGGAGATACACTGTATTGTACCAATGAGTCTGACCCTAATTGGATTGGACTTTGATTTGGCACCCCAGCTGCCATCTGTGTTGAGTGAGAGTGTGGGACCTTCTATATATATTATTTGGATACACTCGGCCTTCTTAGTGTATCTTTTCCTGCACCCACTAATTGTATCAGGATTTTGAACTAGGCATCTGCACGACCACACATAGTGTTTGAGTATACACATCCGAGTCAGAATCATCCGTGCTCACGCATACAGTCTTGAACTGAGGAGACTCAGATCCTAGTGACCACCAGTCTACTCTTTGTGCTTGTTACTACAGTCATACCGCAGTGGTTATGCCCAATTCCATCTGAACTTGGAAGCCAAGCAGTGCGGGCCCAGACAGTACCGGTAAGGGAGACCTCCGGGAAGATTGGGTACTGTAGTCTATATCACCTGAGACGTACTCCGTTGGGGTACTAGACGATGGCACAGGGAGGTGCAGGTTTTCTTGATGACAATTTGTTGTCACAGGCTGAGCATGGTATCATATCACTGACGGATGACGATGCTGATAAAGTATTGTTTGACCAGATTGAATTTGACGCACTCCCTGCAGAAACTACCACTGATCTGTACCACCAGGTACTAAAACTCAGCAAAAGAGAAATTGACCTCAATCTTCACGGTCAATTTCTATCTGAGTATCACCGCAAAAAACAAATCCCCAGAGGGTTTCGAGTTAATAACATTCCCACTATAGGGAGAAATAACCCCACGTTCTGTAGCCGCTGGTGCGGTGTTTTGAACAAATGTTCATTAGATCTAATGCTATTGGTTATTGAGGAAGTGGGCACCGAACTGAAGCGAGTCAAGACCCAGATTGACACGTTCAATCATACACATCTTTCCACCATTAGGAATGACAAAACAGGTAACTTCCTAGAGAAGTTAAAAACCCAAATTGACAACTATAAAAAAGAGCTTACTGCATTTAAGCGGAATAAATTGACCACAGTAGTCTCAGACTACCAGAACCACACGGTCTACAGGTGGTTACTAGGAGATTCAAGACCCATTAGACCACAGAGAGGTTTTCGACCACGACGCCAGGGCCGACGACAGTACGTCACTTCTGATACTGGTTCATCTGCTTCCACATCAGACACAGATCAAATTGATAACCGCCGACCACGCAATACAGCTTTTTTAGGCCAGAGCACAGACGCAGGCCTACCGCCCAGCGGGGGACGCGCAGACCACATCCAAGGAAGGGGCGACGTATGGAGAAGTTGCAGGGAGAAAAACAAAACCTAGTTTTTAATTTGACTAGTAGACCGTTTGATAAGGCCACAATAAGTCTCCTCTCCCGTGGCTTATCCTTCGTACCTACGTGCCACCATAAACCCTTTGAAACAACCATCGACATGTATAAGTTTGGGTGTAAATTGAGACTACGTGAACATTTTGGTGAGAGTAGCATGGAAAGTCGGTCCCCATTTCGTCTCCCATCTACTTATGATCCACCATCCTCCAACCCCAGTATTAAGACCTACATTCGACTGGTGGAACAAGACATAAGCACAGGTACCCCCAAAAAATCTTTTGACAACCTTTCTAAACAAGAAAGGCATGCATTAAAAGCCCTGCGGGATGACACCTCCATAGTCATCAGACCGGCAGACAAGGGGGGAGCCATTGTTATACAGGAGTGGGATGACTACAATAATGAGATCTGTCGACAGTTGGCCGACACTACGACATATTCATGCTGCGCCACGAATCCCATACCTAAGTTTAAAGACCAGGTTGACCGACTATTACAACATGGTCTCCAATCCAAATGGATTGACAAACATACTTTTGACTATCTCACAGTTCCACATCCGGTGTGCCCTATTATTTACAGTTTGCCGAAGGTCCATAAAACACTCTCTCACCCACCAGGTAGGCCTATCATTTCTGCCAGACATTCACTGCTCCAACCACTAGCAGTTTTTGTCGACACATTTTTACAACCATTGGTACAACAGTCGGATAGCTATATCAGAGACACTGTGGATTTCCTCGCCAAACTCTCCGAATTACCACAACTTTGTGGAAACATCAAACTGGCAACTATGGATGTATGCTCGTTATACACCATTATTCCACATGAGGATGGATTACAGACATTGAGACAGGCACTGGGCACCAACCCCCCTGCCAACCTACCAATTGACTTTATCATTCAACTGGCTGAAGCAGTATTGAAACTTAACCATTTTTCCTACCTGGATAAGTACTACGTACAAAGATCTGGCACCGCAATGGGTTCTAATTTGGCACCAGCATATGCAAATCTTTTTATGACGGCATATGAGAAAATGCACATAATTCCAATCTATGGGGCTCACATTTTAATGTACCGACGTTTCATTGATGACATATTTATCCTTTGGAATGGAACAGCCGAAATGTTTACCTCAATGGTTGAGACATTAAATTCCCTGGAGAATCCGGTGAAATTTACACATCAGATCGACGATCATCACATTAACTTCCTTGACATCACAGTATCAATTGAGGATAATAGAATCAACACAACGCTTTTCAGAAAGCCCACCGACAGAAACACTCTCCTGCTTTCCACCAGTCAACACCCTCCGGCACTTAAAGAAAATTTGCCAATTTCACAATTTCTAAGGGTTATGAGAAACAACTCCAATCCAGTCAAGATGGAACAACAACTGCAAGATATGTCAAAAAGGTTCCGTGAACGTGGATATTCTGACAGCTGTATCCAGCGTTGTCTACATAAAGCTCGGGTGAAGTCTTTACCAACTAACAGCAACACCAATGGAGCGACCGCGAGTACCAATTCCAAGAAAGATAGGATGATCTTCACTACCACATTTGATAGCCAGTCTGGCGTCATCAACAAAGCCCTTCGCAACAGGTGGCCTATTATTGCCACGGATAGCACATTGAAAGCCAAGAATACGCGACCTCCCATGATGGCATACCGTAGGTCACCAAACTTGAAGCAACTATTGTTAAGACCTACAACAAGCCCTACTGCACCAATCAGGACCACTTGGTTGCAAGAACAAAAACCTGGATGCTTTAAGTGTACGGGCTGCACCACTTGTCGTAGTATGCTAACCGGACCAACTTTTCCACATCCACACTCTGGACGTCCCATCAAGATCAAATATAAACTACATTGCCTTATGGACCACGTCATCTACATTCTCACATGCCCATGCGGGCTATATTACGTCGGTATGACCTCAAGGCGATTTAGGGACAGGATGGCCAACCATAGGACCACAATTCATCAAGCGATTGAATCAAAAAAAGCAGAACAACCAGTTCCCAGACACTTCTTGTCACAACAACACCAGGTATCCAACCTCAGGTGCAAATTGATCGATTGGATACCCCCACTGGCCCGTGGAGGCGACCGAGTCCTGACTCTAAAAAGAAAAGAAGCGTATTGGATTCATAGACTGGATACGATTGCTCCAAGAGGAATGAACGAGAACAATCCGCTTTCAATATTTCTTGAATAGCTATTTATCATTCCTGAGGGTCCTATAACATGTTTTACTTACTCAGTTTTATCAACAGGAGTGGCCATCCATGTGTGCAGTCCATATTACCTATACTCTCTCATGGGACAGCTATCCCACTGGAATCAATAGGATGTCCGCACACATTGAATGTCACTGCTGTGACTTCAGTACTGGATACTGTGAGCTGATTGTACCCTACTAACCGTATAATCCCATTCTGTAGTCCATAGTCTTGTTGGTACACTTTGGCGAATTTTGTTTATCAGCAATCTATGAATGATACCACAGCTGAACACCAGATTCATTTGATGTTTACATTTTCTCATCGAGACCCCACCAGAAAGGGGCATTGACAAATTAATTATGATTGTTATCAACCTTACTTCATTTATTTTTTCATTAGCTGGTTGTTGCATATCAGTGCCATTTTCTGCGGTGCCTCTAGGTTCTTTTTTTAAAAAATGTCTACATTCACTATAAATGTTTCTTGCACACATGTTTACTGAATACTCTTAACACACTAGTGTAGTCCTGTCCAGGTCTCTAATATACCCACATTAATACATGACATCAGCAGTCAGTTTTGTGTCCACGCAGGTGTGACACGCATCACGTTAAACTATTGGAACGCATAACTTCCGGCACAAACCGGAAGTGACGTACCGGGCTAGCGCGTTACCATGACGACCATGGCCGCGTCTGCTACACCGCACGGCGGGCCTATCTAACACTCTTAACACCCCATTGCACTTATGTGCTTTATGCTGACCATACCGCTGCCTACAATCGAGAATATGTAGCCACATTATCGTACTATATCGTGACACCGGCGGCATTGCACTTCCGGTTTTACCGGAAGTGACGCACCGGCACCCACAGCGCATGATCCCGGCGTCCATCAGCACATGGGTATAAATTGGGGACCTGGGAGGCAGGTAAGCAGATCCTGGTTCCTTCCTGAAGTTGTTAGTGTTGACACCTCTATTGGATTGATTGACTGATTGGCAGACACCTTGAGAAAGGTCCTAACACTAGGACCGAAACGTTGGTGAGCCCCTCTTTTTGGTTTATGTGCATTTACTGTACTTGTGATATGGAACCAAGTATGCAATTAAATGACTTTTTTTTCTGAATACCTTAAGTCTGGAGAGTGCTATCTTTCTTCACGGAAGTGTGGAGATAAACTGTATTGTACCAATGAGTCTGACCCTAATTGGATTGGACTTTGATTTGGCACCCCAGCTGCCATCTGTGTTGAGTGAGAGTGTGGGACCTTCTATATATATATATATATATATATATATATATATAGGCAAAAAACAAGCGGCACTCTACGGGTTTATAATAACTTCACAGCTACTCAAGCTTGTAGCAGTTCTGTTTGCAGCGTGGGAGGGCACTCAGGTATGTTTAATATGGAAATGGAGTGCCAGTCATAAGAAGATATTATATATAAATACATACTATTTACCAGTGGCCGGAGTGCCAACTGTCAGGATACCGACAGCGGCGTCCCGACTACCAGTATGCCGGCAGTGGGGTGAGTGCTAGAAAGCCCCTTGTGGGATCGCTGCGCTCGCCACAGGTTATATTCTCCCTCTATGGGTGTCGTAGACACCCACATAGGGAGAAAAGCCTGTGGTACAGGTATTCTGGCGGCGGCATTGCACTGCCTGTTGGGATTCAGGCGTCAGCATTGCCTCCCCTCCAGTACTGCCAAGTATAATCCAATCAGATCATATTAGATCGTGCAGACTGCAAAATGTAATTAAAATAGGTGGTCATCCGCTGCCCAGAACATGCCCCGGATTAGAGGGGCCACCAACAGGGCCAGCGCAAAGTGATAAGTGGGGGCATGCATTACATGTTCCCCGGGAGCCGTCTCTCGGGTATGGGTCCTTGGGTCGACCCAACTTAGGTTGACACTCATTAGGTCGACCACTGAAGGTCGACGTTGACCTTAGGTTGACATGCATGAGTTTTTTTTTACTGTTTTTGGTGTAGTTTTCTCCATAAAGTGACGGGGAATCCAGATTAGTGTACTGTGTCCCCTCGCATGGCTCGTGGGCAAGGTGCCTCGCTTCGCTCGGCACAGGTTACCGTTCCAATCGTAGTCCACGTGGATCATTAAGTGTGAAAAAATCCACAAAATGAAAAAAAGGTGAAAAACTCATGTCGACCTTTTGACCTGTCAACCTAGTACATGTCGACTAATGGCCATGTCGACCTAATGCATGTTGACCTAAGGGCAATGTTGACCTTCTGTAGTCGACCTAATGAGTGTTGACCTAAGTTGGGTCGACCTAACGACCGTATCCCCACTCGAGGTTAGCACCCGGACTGTGGGGCACTGTGTAAGACTCTGGTATGCTGCCCGGAGACCAGGGGAGAGGAAAGGAGCATGACAGAAGGGTGGGAGAGGAAAGGGCATGATAGAAGGATGAGAGAGGAAAGGAGCATGACAGAAGGGTGGGAGAGGAAAGGAGCATGATAGAAGGGTGGGAGAGGAAAGGAGCATTATAGAAGGGTGGGAGAGGAAAGGAGCATGATAGACGGGTGGGAGAGGAAAGGAGCATGACAGAAGGGTGGGAGAGGAAAGGAGCATGATAGAAGAGTGGGAGAGGAAATGAGCATGATAGAAGGGTGGGAGAGGAAAGGAGCATGATAGAAGGGTGGGAGAGGAAAGGAGCATGATAGAAGGGTGGGAGAGGAAAGGAGCATGATAGAAGGGTGGGAGAGGAAAGGAGCATGATAGAAGAGTGGGAGAGGAAATGAGCATGATAGAAGGGTGGGAGAGGAAAGGAGCATGATAGAAGGGTGGGAGAGGAAAGGAGCATGATAGAAGGGTGGGAGAGGAAAGGAGCATGATAGAAGAGTGGGAGAGGAAATGAGCATGATAGAAGGGTGGGAGAGGAAAGGAGCATGATAGAAGGGTGGGAGAGGAAATGAGCATTATAGAAGGGTGGGAGAGGAAAGGAGTATGACAGACGGGTGGGAGAGGAAAGGAGCATGACAGAAGGGTGGGAGAGGAAAGGAGCATGATAGAAGAGTGGGAGAGGAAATGAGCATGATAGAAGGGTGGGAGAGGAAAGGAGCATGGTAGAAGGGTGGGAGAGGAAAGGAGCATGATAGAAGGGTGGGAGAGGAAATTAGCATGATAGAAGGGTGGGAGAGGAAAGGAGCATGATAGAAGGGTGGGAGAGGAAATGAGCATGATAGAAGGGTGGGAGAGGAAAGGAGCATGATAGAAGGGTGGGAGAGGAAAGGAGCATGATAGAAGAGTGGGAGAGGAAATTAGCATGATAGAAGGGTGGGAGAGGAAAGGAGCACAATAGAAGGGTGGGAGAGGAAAGGGCATGATAGAAGGGTGGGAGAGGAAAGGAGCATGATAGAAGGGTGGGAGAGGAAAGGAGCATGATAGAAGGGTGGGAGAGGAAAGGAGCATGATAGAAGAGTGGGAGAGGAAATGAGCATGATAGAAGGGTGGGAGAGGAAAGGAGCATGATAGAAGGGTGGGAGAGGAAATGAGCATGATAGAAGGGTGGGAGAGGAAATGAGCATGATAGAAGGGTGGGCTAGGAAAGGAGCATGATAGAAGGGTGGGAGAGGAAATGAGCATGATAGAAGGGTGGGAGAGGAAAGGAGCATGATAGAAGGGTGGGAGAGGAAAGGAGCATGATAGAAGAGTGGGAGAGGAAATGAGCATGATAGAAGGGTGGGAGAGGAAAGGAGCATGATAGAAGGGTGGGAGAGGAAAGGGCATGATAGAAGGGTGGGAGAGGAAATGAGCATGATAGAAGGGTGGGAGGGGAAAGGAGCATGATAGAAGGGTGGGAGAGGAAATGAGCATGATAGAAGGGTGGGAGAGGAAAAGAGCATTATAGAAGGGTGGGAGAGGAAAGGAGCATGATAGACGGGTGGGAGAGGAAAGGAGCATGATAGAAGAGTGGGAGAGGAAATGAGCATGATAGAAGGGTGGGAGAGGAAAGGAGCATTATAGAAGGGTGGGAGAGGAAAGGAGCATGACAGAAAGGTGGGAGAGGAAAGGAGCATGATTGAAGGGTAGCAGGGGATCACACAGTCGGAGACAGGCCCTTTGCAACTTGGGCGTCAAATTGCCTTGCCTTGAGTGACAAAAGTCCTAGTTTCGGCCCTGCAGACAGCACACCATCAGACGTTTCAGATGCTGATAAGGGCTGCTCTACTCTCTACTGAGAGGTGGGTGGACATTATACAGCTCTTATCACTACATCTTTCTGCTGTCTGCTCTGATGAGGGTGTTTTCTGACCTCCATCTGCACTGCTTACTCATAGATGTATATGATGAGGCTGGCTTGTTTATTGCTGTTGCCATGGGATACTGAATGGTGCGGATCTGCTGTAATCTCTGCATTAAATATAATTATAACCACGATGCAGCATTGTGAGGCATATAATGAGAACAGAAATAAGAATGGCTGCCTGATGATTCAGACAACAGTACACAAGTCATCTAGAGAGATACAGAAAGGTATTTAGTTAAAATGTAGGAGTTGCAGGAACTCATTCCAAGCAAATAAATGAAAGTAATCTGAAGGTAGAAATCCCCTTAATAACTCACTCATAAATGCTATATATTGTTATTAAAGGATACCACTATGCAGAACTAATAATGGAAGATTAAGCGAAACATTGATGCAGATTATTACTGACCATCTATAATGCCTGGCGTTGCCTAGTTTTCATTCTTTTAATAATTTATGTATTTCATGTGTTCAGTTTATTTTTATCTTTTTGTCTCCACCACCCCTCTCTTTCTCTCCCTCAAACACTTTCTCTCTGTCCCCCTGCCTCGTTTCTCTCTTCCCCACCTCTCCTTCTCACTCCCACGCTGTCTCTTCCCATCACTGTCCCCTCACTCTCTCTTGTGCATTACTGGTGGGAGGAGTTACAGTTCATATCAACTGTCCCTACATGCCAATGTGATGACATCATTTTTATCAGCAGTCTATTTCATTATATAGATATAAAAAAATGGTGACCTGGTCAACCATGGCCAGTAGTGGCTGTCCTTAGCAGCAGCTCTGGAACAGGGCTTTGCAGTGCCCTGTGCCAGCTATATCCCCGGACCACACAATGTTGTGCAGAGGAGGTTGGGCTGCCAGCCACCGGGAAGAGCGGCACTACTGTAAAGGCTGCAGTGTGCATGTCTGTTGCGTCCAAAGGATACTGTCTGCATTGTGCTATTCCAGTCAACCTGCTAGTCAGATGCAGGGATGCAGGGCAGCAAGAGAGTCGCCCCTGTGCTCTGTGTGAAGGTGCTGCTCTCATTTCCCTAGTTACAGCCCTACTTAACAGCAACGTGTTGTGGATGGAACAAGACTGCTTCTGCGAGTGAGTAGAGTCTCGTGGTCCGGGAATCGCTCCTAGCACCTGCCAAGTGAGGCTATTATCCTAGAGATGATGCATTCAATATCCCGGTTGTTGGGATCTCGTCGCTCAGCATACCGGCGCTGGAATCCCGACCGCCGGGATACCAACACCTATTTTCCCTCTTGGGGTGTCCACGACACCCCTGGAGGGAGAAGAAATAGCGTGGTACCTGCCCGCAAGGGGTTCTTTTGCGTTTGCCCCACTGCCTGCATTCCGGTGCCCGGCATCCTGTGGTTAGGATTCTGTCCACCGGGATGATGGGCGCCGGTATATAGATTCCAACATAGGCGTGCGCAGACGCCGACATGCGGGTGCCACTCCGGACTTCCCCACCTCCGCAGCATTATAGTCTACTCTCACCTCCCCTGTCCTGGCTATAGACTGCTTACCTGGGCGGCCTAGGTGAGCCGTCTTATTTCCCAGTGGAAGGGGTGGAGGACGTAGCTATTTTGCATTTACATTTAATTTACAAAGTTCAGTGAAGGAAGGTGGGTCAGTTATGGAACATTACTCACTGCTTTAAAAGAACATCATTTTTTTCGAGTCTTGAGACTCTCTGTAAACATGTAAAGGCTATTTCATTTTAAAGAACCTCCCATGAACATGTTTTTAGCAACCATGTCCTGCTGATACATCTAGACTTTCTGTTATTCATTTTGTCTATATATTTAAATTACAGAGGTTAAAGCTTCATACATCTGAACGTGACTGCAAACTTTGCATTAACAATTGCCATTGGAAAACTGATGGTTGGCAACCATCAATGTTTCCAATCCTTTGAAGATGCTTTTGCCAGTTGATGCCAGGATTGCTATGGTGCCACCACTGCATGCTTCTTTCCAATAAGTGCTTCTGATGACAGCTGATGTCAGTCCTGCTGCATTATCCAGCAGAGCGCCTTTGTGCATGTGCTAGCTACAGTTGTGGGGGTCATTCCGAGTTGATCGCTAGCTGCTTTCGTTCGCTGTGCGGCGATCAGGCAAAAAAAATGGCACTTCTGCGCATGCATATGTGGCGCAATGCGCACGTACGTCGTACTATTACAAAGAACAATGTAGTTTCACACAAGGTCTAGTGAAGCTTTTCAGTCGCACTGGTGGCCGCAGAGTGATTGACATGAAGTGGGCTTTTCTGGGTGTCAACTGACCGTTTTCAGGGAGTGTTCGAAAAAACGCAGGCATGCCAGGAAAAACGCAGGCGTGGCTGGGCGAACGCAGGGCATGTTCGTGATGTCAAAACAGGAACTGAATAGGCTGAAGTGAGTAGATCTGAAGCTACTCTGAAACTGCACAAAAATATTTTGTAGCCGCTCTGCGATCCTTTCATTCGCACTTCTGCTAAGCTAAAATACACTCCCAGTGGGAGGCGGCATAGCGTTTGCACGGCTGCTAAAAACTGCTAGCGAGCGATCAACTTGGAATGACCCCTATTGTGAGTACACACTAGCAGACCATAGTTAAACCACCAAAAGGTTAACAAGCGATAATAACATGTCATTGCAAGACATGTTATGATTTTGGAAATACAATACTATTCGATGGTGCTTTTCCGATGGTCATCCCTAATTTGCGTTCTTCTCAAAGCAGCACAGTAATCAACAAACAAGAACAAACAGAAAATATTTCATGTATTAACATAGGGGGTCATTCCGAGTTGATCGCTCGCTGCCGTTTTTTGCAGCGAACAATGCGCAGGTGCTTCGTATGGGTACAAAGTGAATCATTGCTGGGTGATGGGTTTTATGAAGAATCCAGTCACACAGCCGATCACAAGGAGATTGACAGGAAGAGGACGTTTGTGGGTGGCAACTGACCGTTTTCAGGGAGTGTTTGGAAAAACGCAGGTGTGTCCAGGCGTTTGCAGAGCGGGTGTCTGACGTCAATTCCGGGACCAAAAAGACTGAAGTGATTGCAAGGGCTGAGTAAGTCCAGAGCTACTCAGAGACTGCAAAAACCTTTTTCGTCCCACTCGGCTGCACAAGCGTTCGCACACTTGCAAAGCGAAAATACACTCCCCCGTGGGCGGTGACCATGCGTTTGCATGGCTGCTAAAAGTAGCTAGCGAACGATCAACTCGGAATGACCCCCATAGACTCTTGCGGTACAGAGAGACATCTCACCATGGTGCACGCAGTGCAGTGATTTAACATATTCAAATATTTTGGCTTTCAAAAAAATAAATAAACAGCTTCAGACGGAACATTTAGGAGAACTGCGGGCAATAGCCTCTGGCAAGCAATAAAATTATATATATCACTTCTAGCGCGTTGAGTATGCGTGACCGCTGGTAGGGATTCCGACGGTCAGCATACCGACGCCGGGATCCCAGCTGCTAGAATGGCGATAGGGTGGCTAGCGAAACGGAGACCCTTGCAGGCTTGCTACACTCGCCACGCTGCGAGCACATGAGCTCGCTGCGCTCACCAAAGGTTCTATTCCCACTCTATGGATGTCTTGGACACCCATGAGTGGGAATAGACCCTGTATGTTGGGATACCGGGTGTCGGCATTTTAAGCAGTCGGGAATCCGGCGTCAGTATCCTGACCGCCGGGATCCGGACTTCTGGTAACATAATTGCATCCCCTTCTAGCACAGTTTACAAAGTGAAAACAAACATCAGATTAGTTACTATTGCATCTCATTAACAGTGACATACATAGCGCACACACATTACTCAGAGCTTTACAGAGAACTCACATCAGTCCCTGCCCAAGTGGAGTTTACAATCTATATTCCCTACACCATGTACATACACGTATACACTACGTTTCTATTTTTTGTCAAAAGCCCCCTATATCACCAGTATGTTTTGGGATTATGAGAGTATTCAGAGTTTTGCAGTTATATATTTATTTTATTTATTAACAGTTTCTTATATAGGGGGTGATTCTGAGTTGTTCGCTCGCTAGCTGCTTTTAGCAGCATTGCACATGCTAAGCCGCCGCCTACTGGGAGTGTATCTTAACATAGCAGAATTGCTAACGAAAGCTTCGCTAATTTTCTCGTAACGATTACCCCGCAGTTTCTGAGTAGCTACAGACTTACTCAGCCATTGCGACCAGCTCAGTCCTTTTCGTTCCTGGTTTGACGTCACAAACACACCCAGCGTTTGCCCAGCCACTTCCCCGTTTCTCCAGCCACTCCCGCGTTTTGCAACTCGAACGCTTGCGTTTTTCCGCACACTCCCAGAAAACGGCTAGTTTCCGCCAAGAAACACCCACTCCCTGTCAATCAGCACAGCGATGAAAAAGCTTTGTTATGCCGTGAGTAAAATACCTAACTTTTGCGTAAAATAACTAAGCACATGCGCTCTGCGAACCTTGCGCATGCGCAGTAAGCGACTAATCGCAGTATAGCGAAAATCGGCAACTAGCGAACAACTCGGAATGACCCCCATAGTGCAGCAAATTCCGTTGCGTATTACAATTGGAAACATAAAACAAAACTGGGTAATAACAGACAGACATAAAGGTAGGAAGGCCCTGCTCGCAAGCTTGCAATCTAAAGGGAAGTAAGCATTGATACACAAGGACAGGCGTTATCTATTGCATAATGGTCCACCAGATTGCAAAGGTTATGGGTGGGCTGTATGATATGGTCACACAGCAATGTTGGCCTGGGGTTAAAAGTATGGGAAAGTAAAAAAAGAGAAAATATGTGAGGATTTGTGTGGACTGTCTAGTGGGGATGTAACTGGATAGGAAAGTTTTTGAAGGTTATGTGGGCGGTTCTGGAATTTGATAAGCTTGCCTGAAGAGGTGAGTTTTCAGGCAACGCTTGGTTTGGAGAGTAGAGGAAAGTCTTATTGTGTGTTGGAGGGCTTTCCTCAGAGTGGGTGCAACCCAAAGAAAGTCCTGCAATTGAGAGATGTAGATCATATAAAGATCAAAGAGGTTGGGTTTGGAGATATTTGGAGAGTTACACAAACAAGGGGATCATACAAACTTCACACAAACAGGGCCTTGGTGGAAATTGAACCCAAGACCTCAGTGTTGTAAGGCTGCCACACATTACTGGGTCCATTAGGGCGCACTTCTAACCAGTTAATTGTGCACCAATTTTCACAAAGATTCTTTTCAGCGGCACTATAACTCACCCACTTAGCTCTATAAGTCGAACTTTCAATAACAAGCAGTGTTGAGAGTCTAGACTTGGAATAATAGTTGGAACTATTGATTTGAAACTTTTCATACACGAATGAAAATGTATTGAACTGTTTGTCCAACATCTGTAATAAAAGACAACATATCATTTTCGTTGTAGATAAATGTTATATTGTGAGCACCCGCTAACAATATGGATGGGGGCTAGTTAACACTTAGTTCTTTCCTGCATAAAAACAATGCATCAATAGCACAGCTTGTGGGACGGCTGCCTAGGTGACAGAGGATTGACGCACATTCCCGCCTTTTTGAACTGTTTAAAGCTTCCTACGGCGACTCTAGATGTTAAACATAAAGAAGGCGATATGCTTGCAACACTTGAAGCTTGTCAGCTCAGAAATATATATCAAAGGATTTTCTTGTCAAGACAGGTTAAACTCGCAGCTCTGATCTTGACAGGAAAAAAATCCAGTCATGTGGGAATCGATATCTGTTTAAGGTTGGCTACGGCACCTGCTTCATCATTTTCATATTTCTTTAACACTTCATACGAAATGAGGCTCTGAGAAATAGCAGAAATTCCTAGGAGAATATTTGATGGGGCATGCGAAATGTGAGACAGCCAGTACAATGCCATCATTGCTTCTAGTTCCCCCCACCCAAAATGTGTATAATGTGACTTTCTCTCGCAAGAACCCGGCCCATAAATTGTTCTCTCTATGCTGAAATGAGATTTGTGGAAAATGCGAGTTAGCGGTCATTAAAAATGCATTAACATCAAGGCGCTACAAGAAACTAAACAGTGTACCCTGAGACAACAAACAGCTATTAAAAAAGAATGGGATTTTCACACAACAGCACCACACAGGATATTGTAATGCTTTAGCATATGTACAGGTTTTTTTTTTCCTTTGCTTGTTAAATAAAAAGTAGAGAGCCTGCTGGGGATATTAAACGAAGTTTGCATAAAAAAAAAACACAGAGCAATGATACACAACATACTAACCAAATATATTGAATTTCGAAAGGCTTAGCTGCCTATAGAAAGTGTGCTATTGCTACAAACAGGTTTGAGAGAGCATAATGAACCAGCTGATAGCAATTGTATCCAAGTGATGTTTTAGTAATGAGAGACAAATATTGCAATTGTGCTGAAAGCATGCACTGCATTTCAAAAGGCAAGAAAAACAAAGACCTAATTTGCTCTACATAAAGTAGATACACATAATATCTATATATACATATCTCTATCTATCTATCTATCTATCTATCTATCTATCTATCTATCTATCTATCTATCTATCTATCTTTTTATCTATCTGGCAAATACCACTGACTCATCACAAAATCTCCTGAACCATAAGGACTAGGAACTTGACATTTGGACAGTAGCTTGCTTTTGTGACGTAGGCACCCACTAAGAAGGGGTTTTCCAAAATTCCACCCACAAAGAGGTTAAAAAGGGTGAGATGATTCTTGGGAATTCCCTCCTCACAGAGAAGAGTTAAGACAGCTTGCCCAGCTGGGGCTATAAAGAATGCATGGTGCCAGAGATGCCAAGTCGCGGAGGGGGGAGGACACAGTGCTCTGTTTCTGGACTTCCTTGTCAGTGGCAGTTGCACAGCAGTCCATTATTCAAACACCCACTAGGAGGGCACCGGAACAAGTTATCTCCTCCATTAATCCTTGTCTTCCTAATCCTTTATTCTGTCCCCTGGTACCAGCTCTATCCTTCTCTCCCAGTCTCCCACATCTCATCCTCTCTCCTCTTCTCAGTCTCCCATCCTCCCCTCTGCCTCCTTTCCCCTCCTCTTTTGTTTCCCCAATGCAATTTACTTCTGTACCTTCACAGGCTCTCTACCACACTATTCAACCCTGCTCTCTCTCTCCTCTGCCTGTCACCTCACCTCTCCTCTGCCACTATCATACTGCACTTCCTCCATGCCTCACTCCTGAAGTCTCCCTTCCTAGCACCATCAGAACACCCTGCACCATTATTACACCCTCTATATCCCTTCCTTCCAAATTAATCTTACCTCAATGCTACAGCTACCCTGGTAATCTGATTCACATCTCTCCCACAAACTCCTACCCCTATCCTGTTCCCTCTGGAATGCTAAATCTGTTTGCAACAAACTGACCACTACTCATGACCTTTTCATTTCCAACTCCCTGCATCTCCTTAAAAATGTAAAAATTAGCGCTAATGTGACGTGGCACCTGTTGGAAAAAATAAAAGCTAGATAACGTTTACACTACTTTTGGAGAATTTGTATTATAGAGTGGGTGACGTTTCCAAAGTCTTTACACAGTTCTTGTGCCCTACCTGTCCCTACCTCTAAGATGAATTGTCAGTAAGTCCGGTGTGCAATCCGGGGATCAGTTAGTGGTATCCAGCTCCCGCTGCAAGTGAGACTACCGCTGCGTCCAGCGGCAGTTCTTCCGGCTGATGAAATCACCTTGACGGGCGGCACTCGGCAAGACGGGTGTAAAGGCGCTGTCCAAGTAAAAGCATGTCCACTCCAGTAGTCTCCAATGCGTTTCATACGTCTGGCGCACTTTTTCAAGGATGACTAGATGGTTAAAAATTGTGTTTATTTATACATAAAAACTTTATTGTTCTGACCGGAACTTGCGGCCGGAAGTTGAAAAAATGGAGGTAACTACTGTCATGATCCAGGTTAGCCCCCATTATTTACCTGCTAAGTGCCTTCTGAGACTGGCCCGGTGTTTCAGGCCTGGGTTCCACCTGTGCTGTCTGCGGGCAGCGCGCTGCATATCTGTGTCTCAAAGTTCTCCTCTGTGATCGCAGCAGCGCTGACATGGCAACATTATATTAAACATACATCTATTTAAAGTATGGCGTCTCCTGCCCTCTGCGGCCTCCGCCGCCATTACTGCCGATTCTCACATGTAAAATACAAACAGACTTTCCCTCCAGTTTCAAACATGGGTGCAGCCATGTTTGTTTTCATCACATGTTGTTTTCAGCCTATCCGCTGCAGTCTGGACTCTGTGTAATTATCCAGCCAATCCCTGCTCACCAGCTGATATAAATATCCTGCTCCAGGGCTGGATAATCGTCAGTGCTTTGGTTGTCAATCCTGCATACATGTCTCTCCTGTTTGGTGAATTCTCAGCTTGACTTTCCAGGTATTCCAGCTGCTGTGATTCAGCTTCTCCAAGAGACCGGCACCAATTACCATCCTGCGGTGCAGCCTGACTCCTGCAGTGTTCAAGCTCTGCTTCCTGGCTTTCTACTGCCGTCCTGACATCGACTTCCAGCGTTGGTTCTATTCTGCCTCCAGCTTCCAGCAGTGTCCTGGTATCGTTATTGCTTCCATTATCTACGGCATCGCTCACTAGCTTCAGTGGTAAAGTGTCACTGGCTTTCAGCTTCCAGCAGTGATTGGTGTTACCATCTGCCTACAGTGGTGCTTCACGTCATCTCCAGAGGTATTCATATATATCGCCCTGCATATCATTCCACACATCGGACCACAGTATCCATCAATGCTCATCATCGAACTGTTGCTCCAGTGGTGAGTTCAGCAAATCTTTCCTCACACCGGTTCCATCTGGTAGTCTCTGGCAATCCTATCTACATCTCTTCAACCTCAGTGTATCAGTGCCTATCCCAGACTCCTATCTACCACCTACTGGGCAGTACTTGCTCGTTCCTCATTACAGCGGTTAGCTGTTGCCACAGACTTTCCAACTCCGGATTTTGGCAAGGACTTTGTTATCTTGTTGTGCATAGCCACTGTCTCAAATACCAGTTGCATTCCCAAGAACTGTACTGCATTTTCATTCTGCACTCACTGTTGAAAATATCTCATTGCCAAGATTTATACTGTGTGTTCAATAAACTGACTGTTATATTTTACTCCGTTGTTGTGGTCACGCCTTCAGGTTCATGGTGTTCTAACATCCGGTATGTCTAGGAACCTAATCTCACCTCCACGGTTCTCCTACACGCCAGCCCTTACATCTGAGGCTTCCCTCAGTCAGCCTCAGCCCTCAGTTGTGACAACCACATGTTAGAGTAGACTGTATAGGATTTCCTCAATCCAGATAAAATAAAATGGAATAAAATAAAATAAAGTGAAGATGCCACGTTTTTGTTAATGAGTTGTGAAAATGATAATTGAAAAAGTATTGTTTTTTGGGGGAGGAAATTAAGTTAAAAATGCATTGAATTCAAAGTCTATATTTAGTCCCTGTGGTGCCGTAAATCCATCGGCTTTCATGTTGCTTTTAGAGTTTTATTGTATCTCCTCCTCTCCAATTTTCTTTATTTTTTTCTATCACTGTAAACTCCAGTCCGACTGGATTCTTGTTGTGTCTTTTGAGAAAATTATTTGAGACACTATGTGTAGTAAGAACTCTTTTAATGTTGTATATGTGTTCGGATATTCTAGTTCTAATTTTACGCTTTGTTTGTCCAATGTATTGAAGTTTACATGGGCATTGCATTAGATATATAACATTTTCACTGTCACAATTTTGGTGTTTCTTAATTTCATATTCTTTTCCCGTAATGTTTGATCGAAATATGCTTGTTGGTTTCGTACTCATTCTTCTACTGTTTTTACAACCTTGACAATTTAAACAGTAATGATGCCCCTTTTTTCTTATCGGAACGGATTCTTCTGGAGGAATAAAACTTCTTATCAATTCTTGTTTGATTGTTCTGGCTCATTTGTATATAGTTTTTTGTTTTTCTGTGATATGGTCTTTCAATTGATCGTCTAATTTAAGTACGTGCCAGTGTTTGGACATCATATTTTCAATTGCATTATGATTACTATTAAATTGTGTGATAAAACACACCTTCTGGATGTCTTCAGATTCCTGTTGTTTTTTATATTGTATGAGTTCTTTTCTATCTAGTTGTTCTACCTTTTCAATTTGTTCTATTAGATTTTTTTTCTTTGTAGCCTTTCTGTATGAAATGGTCCATCATATTTGTACTCTACTGTAGAAAAGATTCATTTTTAGTGCAATTGCGACGCAATCTTCTAAACTGACCTATTGGGATATTTTTTTATCCAATTTCTATGATGATTACTTGAGGCCGGCAATGTATTGTTCCCATTTACTTCTTTGATTTGAGTTTTTGTCAAAATTTTATTTTCTTTTATGAATATTTCCAGATCTAGGAACATGACCGCCTCCTTGCTGGAAGAAGTTGTAAATTCTAGATTAATTTCATTGCTGTTATTATGTTCAATAAATAAATTTCCCTTTGTTCCAGTCCAGATGAAGAAAACATCATCAATGTATCTTATCCATATCAAAATGTCATTGATGTGTTCATTGTTTGTCCAAATATGATCATCTTCCCATTTTGAAACAAACAAATTTGCATATCCTGTGGCAAAGGATGTGCCCATCGCAGTTCCATATTTTTGTAGGAAGAATTTTCCATTGTTCCAAAAATAATTATGTCGCAAAGTGAAATCAATACTGTCCATGATAAAATGTATCTGTCTATTATGAATGTTTGTTGATGTTGATAAATATTGTCTCGTATGTTCACATCCTATGTCATGAGAAATACATGTGTAGAGTGACTTCATGTAATTTGTTCCTAGTATGTAACTTTTCTTCCATTCTACTGTAGTCAAAATTTGTAATATATGGGTCGTGTCCTTCAGGTAACTTTTTTGTTGAATGACTAATGGTTGTAAAAAAAGAGTCTATATCAGTGGTTCCCAAACTTTTTTGAATCACGGCACCCTAGAGTATCAGAATTTTTTTCACGGCACCCCTAAGCCAATAGTTTCTTATAGAAAAATGTAGAAAAAAATATTAAATTAAGTAAATTGTTCTTTATATGTCATCCTTATGTGGTGAGGGACCAGATTTGCTTCTGATTGTCAATATATTTTATGATTGGCAGCCATTAACACTGGTTTTGCTTTTTACATTGACCATGCAGATTTTGAATTGGTTCTGGACCACCAACTCGAGGCACCCCTGTAAGTGTCCCGAGGCACCCCAGGGAGCCACGGCACACAGTTTGGGAACCACTGGTCTATATTTTGACACTCAGATGTAATGGAACCAATTCCGGACACAATTGGTCATCCAGGTGGGTTATGGATATCCTTATGGATTTTGGGCAGACAATAGACTGTTGGAATTCTTGGATCATACTGCACTCCCTCCATGCCTCACTCCTGCAGTCTGACTTCCTAGCACCATCATTACACCTTACACCATCATTACACCATCTATATCCCTTCCTTCCAAATTAATCTTACCTCAATGCTACAGCATGATAATTTGATTCACATCTCTCCCACAAACTCTTACCCCCTATCCTGTGCCCTTTGGAATACCAGATCTGTTTTCAACAAACTGACCCCTACTCATGTCCTTTTCATTTCCAACTCCCTGCATATCCTGGTCATTACAGAAACCTGGATTACTCTCTATAACACCTCTTCTCCTGCTGCTCTCTCTGCTGGGGCCTCACATTCTCACACACACACCGCGACCTGGGGAGAAGCCATGGTGGTGGTGGTGTTGGGGTCCTTTTACCCTCTAGCTACACATACCAACTTATACCTCCAGAACCATCCCTTACATTCTCTACATTAGAGGTCCATGCGATACGCCTCTACTAACCTACTAATCTTCGAGTTGCTGTCATCTACCGTTCACCTGGCACTTCCTCCATATTCCTCAACAACTTTGCTTCCTGGCTACCTCACTTCCTCTCTTCTGACATTCCCTCCATTATCCTAGGTGATTTCAACATACCTATCGATAACCCCACAAAATTACCTGCCTCTAAACTCCTTAACCACATCTCTTCACTTGGTCTCTCCTAGTAGACCACCTCACCCTCCCATGTGAACGGGAGCTGACTGGATCTGATTTTCACTCACCCCTGTGATATTTCTGATTTCTCCAATTCCCCTTTTCCCCTCTCTGACCACCATCTGCTCTCTTTCAACTTACCTATCTCTGCATCCCCATCTTTCCCTCCTAAGGCTACTATCACTAAGTGTAACATTGAGGCTATTAACACCTCATCCCTATCCACCCTGTTTGACTCACTTCTTGCTCCACCAACCACTATTCACCCTCGTAGATCAACACCTCAACCCTGGCACACCAAATGCACCAGATATTTTCAAAAATGCTCACGTACTGCCAAGCGACAGTGGAGGAGATCAAGCTCTAAGGCAGACTTCCTCCATTTTAAATTTATGCTCTCATCCTTCAGTGCTGCCCTTTCCCGGCGCTTCTTTGCCACTGTGAACTCCCTCCTCTGCCCACTACCACCTCCTCTCCCATCCTTATTGTCTTCTCTTGACTTTGCCACTTATTTTACATCCAAGATTGACTCCATACGTCAGGACATCACTTCCCACCAGACCAGAAACCAGTCACCACCCATCCCTTGCCACCCCTCCCCTTCCCTCTCACCAATTCTGATATCTTTCTCCCATGTATCTGGTGAGGAAGTCATGGCCCTCATCCATCCCCCCTCCACCTCCCCACTTGACCCTATCCCCTCCCACCTCCTACGCTACCTCTCTCCTTCTGCCTGTTCCCATCTTGCCCGCCTTCTCAATCTCTCCCTTTTATCAGGCATCTTCCCACCCTCCAGCACAACCTTACCTCCCACAATCTCATTATTCATTGATGGCACGACTATCTCCTCTAGCCCCCAAGTACGCTGTCTTGGCGTAATCCTTGACTCCGCCCTCTTCTTCAAACCACACATTCAGCACCTCTCACAAACCTGTCATTTTCATCTCAAAAACATTTCCAGGATCAGACCCTTATTCCTCCAGGAAGCCACTAAGATCATTTTCCAATCACTGATTATTTCCAGACTAGATTTCTGTAATCTCCTCCTAACTGGCCTCCCCGACAATCACTTCTCTCCACTCCAGTCTATCCTCAATGCTGCAGCCTGGCTCATCTTCCTCACCAAATGCACTACATCCACCTCGCCTCTCCTACAAGCCGTTCACTCGCTTCCCTTCCCTTTCAGAATCCAATTCAAACTTCTCACACTCACTTACAAAGCACTCACCCACTCCTCTCCCACTTACATCTCTGACCTTATCTTCCTTTACTCTCCCACCCATCCTCTTCGCTCTGCTAATGCATGCCGACTGCCCTGTCTTCTGATTACTTCCTCCCACTCCTACCTCCAAAATTTTTCACGTGCTGCTCCTTTACTCTGGAATTCTTTACCTCTCCCCCTCAGACTCTCCACCTCTCTACAAAACTTCAAACGGGCTCTTAAGGCCCACTTCTTTACCAAACCTAGCCAAATCTCATCCTAACTCTCTGTCTCATGCTCGGTCTACCCCATCTGTGTCACACCTCTCTGTCTGCCCCTCCCCTTTAGAATGCAAGCTCTTACGAGTAGGGCCCTCTTCCCTCATGTGCTTATCCTTTACTTACTTTAATAATCCTCAACTGTCCAAATCCTGCAGTTTTTGTCCACATTGATACTTATCCCAGTGTCATCAACTGATGTAGTTATGCTTAGTTACCCTGTACTTGTCCTACCTGTATATTGTCATCAACTGTAAGTCACTGTTTTCTTGTTTTGATTATATGCATATGTACTCTGTAATTTGTGTGCTGCGGAACCCTTGTGGTGCTATATTAATAAAGGATAATAATCTGTTATGGAGACCAGAGTGCCATGGCATTAAGATGCTATATATATATATATATATATATATATACATACACACACACACACACATATGATATGATCAGAGAAATTGTAAAAGGGCTGTGTAGTGTGCAATCTGTGTGCAACCTGGTCTGGACTCTGAGACACGCACATCTGCTCCCGCTTTTCCATACAGCCGCTGAAGTCTATTTACTTCATTATGCTAATGAACAAATCTGTCTGTGTATAGCAGTGGTTCTCAAACTTGGTCCTCAGGACCCCACATGGTTCACGTTTTCCATGTCACCCAGCAGCTGCACTGTGTATCACCAACTGTCACATTTTAAAAATCTACAGGTGACCTGCAAAACATGAACCGTGTGGGGTCCTGAGGACCGAGTTTGAGAACCTGTGGTGAACAGTAAAGATCTGCATGTGGAAGCCAATCTTTCCTGCAGTTATTACATCTTCAGCTACAATAATTATCATAAGTATCTGGACTGGGTTCAGTATGATTCACCGGTGACCGAGATGCTGGCCATCAATATACCGTCAGCAACATACCGGCTGCCAGTATGCCGCCAGCAGGGCGAGCACAAAGAGTCCCCTTTGTGGGCTTGCTGTGCTCGCCACGATGCATGCTCTGTGTCTCACTGCACTTGCCACAGGTTCTATTCCCACTCAATGGGAGTCTTGGACACCCACGAGTGGGAATAGCCCTGTTGCACCGTTATTCTGGCTGCCGGCATTGCCAGCTGTAGGGATTCTAGCATCAATATCCCGAACACCAGGATCCCAACAGCCGGCAAATTAAACGTATACCTCTGGACTCACACCCACCCTATCCTGTGTCCAAAAGATCCATCTGAAATAGGAACCCAAATCCTGTCTGCATGCGTAGATGAAGCGTGGAAGCCGGCATACACACCCGCAACACTTTTACAAAATGGAACACTTGCATGTGATTACATGGTCACCGCCAAGTTACAGATCAGAAGCGGACATTTAACAGAACGTGTGGATCATCAATGATCGGATTAATCAGTACACACTAGCGATGTCTGTCCGTGTGTGTATACCTGATTCAGTACAGATGCCGTTTTCATGCATTGTATGCCAGATTTGTCCTGCGATGGTTGGTTGCGAATAATACAAACACATCTTATGCTGCTAAAAAACAACAACTTTGCCAATAAACTAGAGATGAGCGCCTGAAATTTTTCGGGTTTTGTGTTTTGGTTTTGGGTTCGGTTCCGCGGCCGTGTTTTGGGTTCGACCGCGTTTTGGCAAAACCTCACCGAATTTTTTTTGTCGGATTCGGGTGTGTTTTGGATTCGGGTGTTTTTTTCAAAAAACACTAAAAAACAGCTTAAATCATAGAATTTGGGGGTCATTTTGATCCCAAAGTATTATTAACCTCAAAAACCATAATTTACACTCATTTTCAGTCTATTCTGAATACCTCACACCTCACAATATTATTTTTAGTCCTAAAATTTGCACCGAGGTCGCTGTGTGAGTAAGATAAGCGACCCTAGTGGCCGACACAAACACCGGGCCCATCTAGGAGTGGCACTGCAGTGTCACGCAGGATGTCCCTTCCAAAAAACCCTCCCCAAACAGCACATGACGCAAAGAAAAAAAGAGGCGCAATGAGGTAGCTGTGTGAGTAAGATTAGCGACCCTAGTGGCCGACACAAACACCGGGCCCATCTAGGAGTGGCACTGCAGTGTCACGCAGGATGTCCCTTCCAAAAAACCCTCCCCAAACAGCACATGACGCAAAGAAAAAAAGAGGCTTTTTACTGATATTTGGTGTTTTGGATTTGACATGCTCTGTACTATGACATTGGGCATCGGCCTTGGCAGACGACGTTGCTGGCATTTCATCGTCTCGGCCATGACTAGTGGCAGCAGCTTCAGCACGAGGTGGAAGTGGATCTTGATCTTTCCCTAATTTTGGAACCTCAACATTTTTGTTCTCCATATTTTAATAGGCACAACTAAAAGGCACCTCAGGTAAACAATGGAGATGGATGGATTGGATACTAGTATACAATTATGGACGGGCTGCCGAGTGCCGACACAGAGGTAGCCACAGCCGTGAACTACCGCACTGTACTGTGTCTGCTGCTAATATATAGACTGGTTGATAAAGAGATAGTATACCTGTAACTAGTATGTATGTATAAAGAAAGAAAAAAAAACCACGGTTAGGTGGTATATACAATTATGGACGGGCTGCCGAGTGCCGACACAGAGGTAGCCACAGCCGTGAACTACCGCACTGTACTGTGTCTGCTGCTAATATATAGACTGGTTGATAAAGAGATAGTATACTCGTAACTAGTATGTATGTATAAAGAAAGAAAAAAAAACCACGGTTAGGTGGTATATACAATTATGGACGGGCTGCCGAGTGCCGACACAGAGGTAGCCACAGCCGTGAACTACCGCACTGTACTGTGTCTGCTGCTAATATATAGACTGGTTGATAAAGAGATAGTATACTCGTAACTAGTATGTATGTATAAAGAAAGAAAAAAAAACCACGGTTAGGTGGTATATACAATTATGGACGGGCTGCCGAGTGCCGACACAGAGGTAGCCACAGCCGTGAACTACCGCACTGTACTGTGTCTGCTGCTAATATATAGACTGGTTGATAAAGAGATAGTATACTCGTAACTAGTATGTATGTATAAAGAAAGAAAAAAAAACCACGGTTAGGTGGTATATACAATTATGGACGGGCTGCCGAGTGCCGACACAGAGGTAGCCACAGCCGTGAACTACCGCACTGTACTGTGTCTGCTGCTAATATATAGACTGGTTGATAAAGAGATAGTATACTCGTAACTAGTATGTATGTATAAAGAAAGAAAAAAAAACCACGGTTAGGTGGTATATACAATTATGGACGGGCTGCCGAGTGCCGACACAGAGGTAGCCACAGCCGTGAACTACCGCACTGTACACTGGTTGATAAAGAGATAGTAGTATACTCGTAACAACTAGTATGACACTATGACGGTATAAAGAATGAAAAAAAAACCACGGTTAGGTGGTATATATTATAATAATAATACAATTATGGATGGACGGACTGCCTGCCGACTGCCGACACAGAGGTAGCCACAGCCGTGAACTACCGCACTGTACACTGGTTGATAAAGAGATAGTAGTATACTCGTAACAATTAGGATGACACTATGACGGTATAAAGAATGAAAAAAAAACCACGGTTAGGTGGTAGGTATATAATAATAAATAATACAATTCTGGTCGGACGGACTGCCTGCCGTGTGCCGACACAGAGGTAGCCACAGCCGTGAACTACCGCACTGTACACTGGTTGATAAAGAGATAGTAGTATACTCGTAACAATTAGGATGACACTATGACGGTATAAAGAATGAAAAAAAAACCACGGTTAGGTGGTAGGTATATAATAATAAATAATACAATTCTGGTCGGACGGACTGCCTGCCGTGTGCCGACACAGAGGTAGCCACAGCCGTGAACTACCGCACTGTACTGTGTCTGCTGCTAATATAGACTGGTTGATATTTAAAGAGATATTAGTAGTATACAACAATACTATACTGGTGGTCAGGCACTGGTCACCACTCCTGCAGCAAAAGTGTGCACTGTTAATTAATATAATTGTACTCCTGGCTCCTGCTAACAACCTGCAGTGCTCCCCAGTCTCCCCCACAATTAATTATAAGCTTTTAATTTATACATTGATGACTGTGCAGCACACTGGGCTGAGCTGAGTGCACACAGACTGAGTCACACTGTGTGACTGACTGTGCTGTGTATCGTTTTTTTTTTCAGGCAGAGAACGGATATAGCAGAGAGAAGTGAACGGATATATTATATTAAATAAAAGTTAACTAGCAACTGCACTGGTCACTGACTGTGGTAAACTAACTCTGTCTGCGACTCTGCACAATCTCTCTCTATCTAATCTATCTATCTCTATTCTAATGGAGAGGACGCCAGACACGTCCTCTCCCTATCAATCTCAATGCACGAGTGAAAATGGCGGCGACGCGCGGCTCCTTATATAGAATCCGAGTCTCGCGATAGAATCCGAGCCTCGCGAGAATCCGACAGCATCATGATGACGTTCGGGCGCGCTCGGGTTAACCGAGCAAGGCGGGAAGATCCGAGTCGCTCGGACCCGTGGAAAAAAAAGTGAAGTTCGTGCGGGTTCGGATTCAAAGAAACCGAACCCGCTCATCTCTACAATAAACAGCAGTGATTAGCATTTCTGCAAGAAGTTGTCTTGTAAATGTCACACACTGCAATGCAATTAGCATTATTTTAACAGAAGCACTCACAATATCATACCAAAAATGTCACGTTAAACGCTGTTCACCAACAACATCTAAGTAATTAAGTAATTAGCAGAGAGTATCAGCTCCCAAACCTGTTGTTGTATTAAACTGGCTGCTAAGATTATGGGGGCCTATATATAATTGGATATATATATATTGACCGTGTTCAAAGAAACAATATTTAGAGACTGCAGTCACCTACTGTAGTTGTCTACTTACCTTTACTCCATCCATGAACTCTACATGTCCTGACCTACTGTATGGTCAGTACAGACACACGGGCCAGATCCTGGAAATTCATTATTTTACTGCTGCCATAAGAGAAATAGCTGTCAGGGTTCAGGTTGGTTTTGCCTTTTAAATTACTGCCACTTTAAAACATTGGGCAATCTCGCTGGGATTTCGTCATTGTCTATAAGTCACAGGCTATTACATTTTCTCCCAAGTGTCTTCAGAAATGAAATATATAAATACTGGCTTATATACAGTATGCGCCCCTACTGTCATCATGGCCTAGTAGTCCCTCTGATATTGCTGCATAGGTGCTTCTGTATATTAAAGGGCTACAAATAACTTAAGTCTGTATTTACTATAGAAGCAAACTAGATATGTGCATTATCCAGCAAAGTGGGTTTTATGTATATTTAATTTATTATTTCCATATATTACTTGCCTTTACAGACTTTGAGTTATTTCCGCCTTAGTAATGCAGTGCAGTACAAATGATGTTTTCTGTTATTTATCCGTTCAGCAGATTATCCCAACTCTACTGTATGAGGCTGATTTACAGGGTCTGTGTAAGATTTGGTGCCAACCCTGATATTGCCCCTTTCCCCCACAGAGGCAGAGCCCTCGCTCCCTCTGAAGTACTCCTACCCCTCAGAATCAGCGACCCTCCCCCCCACTACTTCTTATATTAGTAGGCAGGAAGTGATAGGGTGTCATATCCTGCTCGCTTTCATCTAGGAGTGTTGCATTGGTCAGTGATAGCCAAGAGAAGAGAGAGGGTACAAAGTACCCATTAATGAATAGGGAATTGGAACCACGCCCCCACAATGCCATGACCACTCCCTTATAGTAATATAGGAGAAGATTTATCAAATATTGGAGAGAGATAAAGAGGACATAGATAAAGTAATAACCAATCAGCTTCTGACATTTTATAGTCTGTGTTTGAAAATTACAGATAAGAGCTTATTGGTTGTTACTTTATCTCTCTTCAAGCTTTGATAAATCTCCCTTATAGTCCAGAATGAGGCATTGCTGCATACCCTCCAGCGGTCACAGCCCCGTGGGTAACCCCGATAGCAACAGTTTTAGCCCAGCGCCACTTTCCCAGCCACTCATCACTGACATTGAAAAGCCGCAGGTGACAGCGTCACAGGTAAGAATTACTATTATTTATTATCAGTTATTTATATAGCGCACACATATTCCGCAGCATTATACAGAGAAAATTTGCTCATTCACATCAGTCCCTGCCCCAGTGGAGCTTACAATCTATATTCCCTACCACATGTACACACACATTCATACTAGGGTTAATTTTGTTGGTACCTAATTAACCTATTAGTATATTTTTGGATTGTGGGAGGAAACCGGGGTACCCAGAGGAAACCCACGCAAGTACAGGGAGAATATACAAATTCCACACAGTTAGGGCCATGGTGGGAATTGAACCCATGACCTCAGTGCTGTGAGGCAGTAATGCTAACCATTACACCATCCGTACTGCCCAAAGAATCCTGCACCTCCACCATATGGGGGCACCGTGGGGACATTACAAAACTGGATGACAGACATGCAACTAAGTTACTGCAATGTTCACTAATGGTTGTGCCATTTGTCATTTACAATTGCCTCTTTTGCATATGAACATTTGCATACAGTATGTATTTAAAGCTACACGTATCTCACATGTGAGCAATTTTAAATCTAGTTTATAGATGCATCCACAGCACATGTGAAAAGTGTGATGTGCAGAATTCTGGCGCACTAAAAGGGGGTCATTCCGAGTTGTTCGCTCGCAAGCTGCTTTTAGCAGCTTTGCACACGCTAAGCCGCCGCCTACTGGGAGTGAATCTTAGCTTCTTAAAATTGCGAACGAAAGATTCGCAATATTGTGATAAGACATCTCTGTGCAGTTTCTGAGTAACTCCACACTTACTCGGCATCTGCGATCAGTTCAGTGCTTGTCGTTCCTGGTTTGACGTCACAAACACACCCAGCGTTCGCCCAGACACTCCTCCGTTTGTCCAGCCACTCCCGCGTTTTTCCCAGAAACGGTAGCGTTTTTTCAAACACTCCCATAAAACGCCCAGTTTCCGCCCAGAAACACCCACTTCCTGTCAATCACATTACGATCACCAGAACGAAGAAAAAACCGTGAGTAAAATTCCTAACTGCATAGCAAATTTACTTTGCGCAGTCGCAATGCGGACATTGCGCATGCGCACTAAGCGGAAAATCGCTGCGATGCGAATAAATTTACCGAGCAAACAACTCGGAATGACCCCCTAAAGATATGTGCTTTTAAATCATCATTTATGTATAAGAAAAGGGCCATTGAAATGAAGAAAAAATATACAAGAAGAAGACACACCGAATGGTTTCCTTTCAGGGCGTGTATAATTTGTAATTCAGAAAACTGATATAATATTTGCAGTTGTTAATTTTTCTAAGGTAACTGTGAATGTGTGACATACAGTACAGACAAGTGCTCTCTGTATAGCCAAATGAGAACTGTAAGAGCAAACAAATGGAAGATTTATAATGATTCAGTCCACTGGCAAGTGATTTATTATTCTGGAAATGTTATCAGTCCGTGAATATATTTTCACATTAAGATGCTGGTACGGTGCAGCCTGGTTATTGCATGGCCGTATAATGACTGTATTATGCTCTGATTACGATGAAGTTTCCTGAGTGAATTTAAGTCAAAATAAATACTGCACTGTGTAACCATAGATTTTTTTGAAGCTTTATCTGAAACCATTATTCTAGTCATTACACATCTGAAAAAAAAAGAAAGATGAGGGGAGAGCACTTTCAAGGGATGAGAATCATTTACACGGCTGCAGAATGAAGTTCCATTGTGGAAATGCTGCTTTGTGAGGTCCCGCACCTACTTTCTTTGCAGTTTGCAAGTTTATAGGGGTGTGGTATGGGACACCGACAGTCGCGGCATCCCGACTTTGTGAATGCCAACAGGCAACAAGGTAATTAATTTGCCCCTCTCCTTCCCTAAACTAGGGCTAAGATAGAGGGGGAGTGGCGGCTATGGCTAATCACAGGGAGTGGCAGCTAGAGCTAGAGGGGGAGTGGCGGCTATGGCTAATCACAGGGAGTGGCAGCTAGGGCTATGATAGAGGGGGAGTGGCGGCTATGGCTAATCACAGGGAGTGTCAGCTAGGGCTAAGATAGAGGGGGAGTGGCGGCTATGGCTAATTACAGGGAGTGGCAGCTAGGGCTAAGATAGAGGGGGAGTGGCGGCTATGGCTAATCACAGGGAGTGGCAGCTAGGGCTAAGATAGAGGGGGAGTGGCGGCTATGGCTAATCACAGGGAGTGGCAGCTAGGGCTATGATAGAGGGGGAGTGGCGGCTATGGCTAATCACAGGGAGTGGCAGCTAGGGCTAAGATAGAGGGGGAGTGGCGGCTATGGCTAATCACAGGGAGTGGCAGCTAGGGCTAAGATAGAGGGGGAGTGGCGGCTATGGCTACTCACAGGGAGTGGCAGCTAGGGCTAAGATAGAGGGGGAGTGGCGGCTATGGCTAATCACAGGGAGTGGCAGCTAGGGCTATGATAGAGGGGGAGTGGCGGCTATGGCTAATCACAGGGAGTGGCAGCTAGGGCTAAGATAGAGGGGGAGTGGCGGCTATGGCTAATCACAGGGAGTGGCAGCTAGGGCTAAGATAGAGGGGGAGTGGCGGCTATGGCTAGTCACAGGGAGTGGCAACTAGGGCTCTGATAGAGGGGGAGTGGCGGCTATGGCTAATCACAGGGAGTGGCAGCTAGGGCTAAGATAGAGGGGGAGTGGCGGCTATGGCTAATCACAGGGAGTGGCAGCTAGGGCTAAGATAGAGGGGGAGTGGCGGCTATGGCTAATCACAGGGAGTGGCAGCTAGGGCTAAGATAGAGGGGGAGTGGCGGCTATGGCTAATCACAGGGAGTGGCAGCTATGGCTAAGATAGAGGGGGAGTGGCGGCTATGGCTAATCACAGGGAGTGGCAGCTAGGGCTAAGATAGAGGGGGAGTGGCGGCTATGGCTAATCACAGGGAGTGGCGGCTATGGCTAATCACAGGGGGTGGTGGCTATGGCTAAGACGGGGGGGGGGGTGGTGGCTGTGACTAACCCCCTGTAGTGCCTAACCCTAACCCCTCCAGGCCCTAACCCTAACCCCAATACTTACCATTGGGATGCCGTCTTTTTGGGTTCCGGTGCCGGGATTCCGAGTGGTGTCAGGATTCCAGCATTGGTCACCTGACCACCGGTATCCACAGCGTATTTGTAGGTATTTATACAGTATGTCAGGAGAGTAGGCCAAATATAGGACTGTCTGGGCAGATGAAGGAGATTGCATTCTGTACCCAAATACAAAAATTAGATTTTGTGTTGTGTTAAGGAATACTTACATGAGCTTGACGTTGTGGAGAGTGTGCTGCTTTTGCTCTTCTTTTTTTTGTAAGGGAGTACTGTTTATGCTGCTTTAGCAGGCAATTTTGACAGTGATACAAAGGGGACATTGCAGGGAGGATCTTGGTCCTTACTTGGGGGCTAAGCGGGTGTAATTATGATGGGGTTCGTATGGGATTCTGGCTAGGGTTCAAAAAGGTGCACAAAGCGCCCAGCTTCCACCGGAAGAAGCCGAGCAGGGGCTAAGGGATCTAGAAGGATCCCTAGTCGCAAGCCGGGACTGCTTCCGCAGGGGTGTGGGTGCATTTGTCATCTGCAGATGGAGAATCTTCCTGCAGTCAAGCTCCAAAAATAATGTATTTTCGGAGCTTGATGAATGAGGTCGGGCCAGCTCAGGAGGGAAAGGTAAGCAGTAGATATCTGTGATATCTCCTGTGTTATCTTCATGATGAATGGCCCCAAAACTTAGTTAGTGGCGTCATGAGGTGGGTAGGTCCTGACTGAGCCTGACACACACACAAACCCCGCCTCCCACACTATACTGCTGGAGGAAGGAGCTGCTGCTGCAGATGTTGCTGCATGTCAGGTAACTTCTATAAATGCTCCATGATGAGCAGAATCGATTTATGATGTGTGTGTGTGTGTGTGTGTGTGTGTGTGTGTTTGTGTGTGAGTGTGTGTATATGGGCAGACTAGATGGGCCATGTGGTTCTTATCTGCCGTCAAATTCTATGTTTCTATGTATATCAGTATTGGGGTGAATGTGTTAATTATGGCATTGGGATGTAGAAATTGTTGGCTTAATGAGTGCTGGGGGGAGTTAATTGGGGCTGTGTGAGCGTAGTATGGGTGCTGCTGTGTGAGCGTAGTACGGGTGCAGTGTGCAGGGCTGCCACCAGAAATTGAGGAGCCCGGGACTGAAAAAATAGGCAGCCCCCCACCCCCCCACACACACGTTATACACTTTGCGCCAGGCAGAGCACGTTATACACTTTGTGCCAGGTAGAGCAGTGAGACACATTGCACCAGGACACATTGCACTGAGACACGGGAACACTACATGATATGCCCCCCAGCCGTGTCAGCTACATATGATATGCCCCCCAGCAGTGCCAGATGCACATGACATGCCCCCCAGCAGTGCCAGATGCACATGACATGCCCCCCCAGCAGTGCCAGATGCACATGACATGCCCCCCAGCAGTGCCAGATACATAAATGCCCCCCACAGTGCCAGATAGATAAATGACCCCCACAGTGCCAGATAAATGCCCCCCCCCACAGTGCCAGATACATTAATGCCCCCACAGTGCCAGATATGCCCCCACAGTGCCAGATACATTAATGCCCCCACAGTGCCAGATATGCTTCCACAGTGCCAGATACATTAATGCCCCCACAGTGCCAGATATGCCCCCACAGTGCCAGATGCATTAATGCCCCCCACAGTGCCACATATGCCCCCAGAGTACCTGCTGTGCCGCTATGAGGGAGGGGGAGTGCTGCTGTACATCTGTGCGAACCGGTGCCTGAAATTGAAAGTGATCTATGCGCGCTGTGCGGTGCCGATATCTGACATCAGATGCCGGCGCCGCATAGCGCGCACAGATCACTTTACAGGCGGCGCGGGATGGACAGCTGCTACAGGACAGGGCTGGCGTCAGGGATAGCGGCAGCGGGTGGGGGGCGGAGTAGCAGCGGGGTAGCATCCGCGGCCAGTGTCACGGCTATCTGGTTGAGCAGCCAGGGCCCTCCGCTCTGTCAGAGTGGCCGGGCCCGGGATAACAGTACACAGCACCCCCTTGATGGCGGCCCTGGCAGTGTGAATGTAGTATGGTTGCTGTGTGAGTGTAGTATGAGTGCTGTGTGAGCATAGTATAGGTGCTGTGTGAGCGTAGTATGGTTGCTGTGTGAGAGTAGTATGGGTGCTGTGTAGTATGAATGCTGTGTGAGCGTAGTATGGGTGCTATGTACTATGGGTGCTGTGTGAGCATAGTATGGGTGCTGTGTGAACATAATATGGGTGCCACTTGGTGAGTGTAGTATGGGTACTGTGTGAGAGTAGTATAGGTGCTGCTGTGTCAGCATAGTATGGGTGCTGCTGTGTTAGCATAGTATGGGTGCTGCTGTGTCAGCATAGTATGGGTGCTGCTGTGTCAGCATAGTATGGGTGCAGTTTGAGTGTAGTATGGGTGCTGCTGTGTCAGCGTAGTATGGGTGCTGCTGTGTGAGTGTAGTATGGGTGCTGTGTGACGTAGTATGGCTGCTGCTGTGTGAGCGTAGTATGGGTGCTGCTGTGTGAGTGTAGTATGGGTGAAGTTTGAGTGTAGTATGGATGCTGCTGTGTGAGCGTAGTAGGGTGCTGCTGTGTGAGCGTAGTATGGGTGTTGCTGTGTGAGCGTAGTATGGGTGCTGTTTGAGAGTAGTATGGGTGGTGCTATGTGAGAGTAGTATGGGTGTAGTTAGTATGGGTGGTTTGAGTGCAGTATGGGTGCTGCTGTGTGAGCATAGTATGGGTGCTGTGTGAGCATAGTATGGTGCTGCTGTGTGAGCGTAGTATGGGTGCTGCTGTGTGAGTGTAGTATGGGTGCTGTTGTGTGAGTGTAGTATGGGTACAGTTTGAGTGTAGTATGGGTGCTGCTGTGTGAGTGTAGTATGGGTACAGTTTGAGTGTAGTATGGGTGCTGCTGTGTGAGCATAGTATGGGTGTTGCTGTGTGAGTGTAGTATGGGTGCTGCTGTGTGAGCATAGTATGGGTGTTGCTGTGTGAGTGTAGTATGGGTGCTGTTTGAGTGTAGTATGAGTGGTGCTGTGTGAGAGTAGTATGGGTGCTGCTGTGTGAGCATAGTATGGGTGTTGCTGTGTGAGTGTAGTATGGTGCTGCTGTGTGAGCATAGTATGGGTGTTGCTGTGTGAGTGTAGTATGGGTGCTGTTTGAGTGTAGTATGAGTGGTGCTGTGTGAGAGTAGTATGGGTGGTGCTGTGTGAGTGTAGTATGGGTACAGTTTGAGTGTAGTATGAGTGGTGCTGTGTGAGAGTAGTATGGGTGTTGCTGTGTGAGTGTAGTATGGTGCTGCTGTGTGAGCATAGTATGGGTGTTGCTGTGTGAGTGTAGTATGGTGCTGCTGTGTGAGCATAGTATGGGTGTTGCTGTGTGAGAGTAGTATGGGTGCTGCTGTGTGAGCATAGTACGGGTGTTGCTGTGTGAGTGTAGTATGGGTGCTGTTTGAGTGTAGTATGAGTGGTGCTGTGTGAGAGTAGTATGGGTGCTGCTGTGTGAGTGTATTATGGGTGCAGTTTGAGCATAGTATGGGCCTCATTCCGAGTTGATGCTAGCTGCCGTTGTTCGCTGCGTAGCGATCAGTTAAAAAAAATGGCAAAACTGCGCATGCGTATGCAGCACAATGCGCATGCGCGGCGTATGGGTACAAAGAGCATCGTAGTTTTGCACAGGTTCTAGCGATGCTTTCAGTCGCACAGCCGATCGCAAGGACATTGACAGAAAGTGGGAGATTCTGGGTGTCAACTGACCGTTTTCTGGGAGTATTTGGAAATAACGCAGGCGTGGACGGGCATTTGCTGGGCGGGTATCTGACGTCATTACCGTGTCATTCGTCGCAGCAATCATCACACAGAATAAGTAACTACAGGGCTGGTCTTGTTCTGCACAAAATGTGTTTGCAGGCGCTCGGTTGCAGAGGCGTTCACACTCCTGCAAAGCGAAAATACACTCCCCCGTGGGCAGCGACTATGCGTTTGCACAGCTGCTAAAAGTAGCTAGCGAGCGATCAACTAGGAATGAGGGCCTATGGGTGGTGCTGTGTGAGGGGAGCTTTAATGGAGCTGATAGGGTGGGTGGATGAATGTGCTAATGGGTGTTGGGAGGAGGGATTGATAATTAATTGGGGAGATATGGGATTAATGGATGCAGAGGGATGGGGAGCTTCAGTAATGGGTTCTTGGACAGGGATATGTTTACGGTTGCTGTGTAGGGGAAATCGGTTAATCGGTGCCACCACCAAGTAAATACCATGCCAGTCTAAGACACCAGATGATACCCCATGTCACCTCTAAGACACCACATGATACCCCATGTCACCTCTAAGACACCACATGATACCCCATGTCACCACCAAGACACCACATGATACCCCATGTCACCTCTAAGACATCACATGATACCCCATGTCACCTCTAAAACACCACGTCATACCCCATGTTACCTCTAAGACACCACATGATACCCCATGTCACCTCTAAGACACCACATGATACCCCATGTCACCACCCAGACACCACGTTTCACCACATGATATCCCATATCCCCATATGTCACCACCAAGACACCACATTTCACTAGCTGAGCTGCGGTTTAGTACACTGCTCATGTATTCCTATGGATGCTTTTACGTAGACGCTTAGAAGTGTGTATGGGGCAGGGCTCTTGATACAACCCATGATGCAGGCCACACTCCCACACCACTGGTCATGCCCCCCCACATCACTAGTCACATCCCCTGCGGCAGCACACAATAGGCCTTTTATGAATTTGAGCTCCAGGCCCATGTGAACCTTAATCTGGCACTGGCTGTGACGTCAGTCTTCGTGACGTCACCATGCATGCCAGAGCCGCTAGCAATGCTGGGAGGAAGAAGTGGGAGGAGACTGCATTCTGTAGTGCTGCTGCTGCGTTACAATAGGGAGCACCTGTAATGCAGTACGCAGCTCATTGAACTTGAAGTCTCCTGCTGGCTGCTGCTGTCACTCCCTGGCTGCCTGTCAGGCGTTTCAGCTGCCAGTTTGGAAAATTTTATGAAAAGTTAATATTTCCATAAAAATACACTGTCACTTAAATATATATATATTTTTTCCCTGAAGTAAATGTGGATTGTATTGAAATTAGTGCCATTTGTATGTACCAAACAAATGGTTAATTTCAATATAATCCAGTATTATTTCAGAAAAAAGAAATATTTTTTAGTTTATTTTTACCCCAATGAGGGGAATACAAATACAGATGTGTCCTAGAACGTTTCCTGCGATATGAATGCATCACATACTGCTTATCCCAGCAGAGCGTACCGTAGCGAGCTCCCACTACACAGACAGAAGCAGAACGCCTCAAATGCGGAGCCCAGAGCAGTAAGGGGGAGCCCAGAGCAGTAAGGGGGAGCCGGCACTGGGAATAATCAGGGGTAGTGAGAAGAAGCAGTGCTCCCGCTACTCGTAGTTTTTGCAATAATGTTTAGTCCACTAGCGGGTGCGAGTGTACGCAGCATCCATGACTGTTGGCATACTGATGGAGTTTGGGCTTTTACTAAAAGTAGCAAAACTACAACTGCTTCCTCTAGCATGCGGGTGGGTGCCCGGCAAAGGGCAAGGCCGCCCCGCATGCCGGGTCCGCCTCCCCCCCTGCTGATATGCGAGCGCATTGCTATACAGAGATGCGCTCAAATTTTAAGGGTAGCCTAGCTGTGAAGGCAGTCGCCGGGCCGCCAGCTTTTGGGTCGCAGCGGCTGCGTGTCCCATAATGCAGCCGCCGCGGTCCGACCCACAAATGGTCCATAAATGTCTGCCCCGTCATCACTTCCCGCCAGGATTCCATGTGGTGTGATATGGGAGGAGGTCAGAGGCTGACTGGGCAGGGGGCCAGGGGGCCATCTGCCCCCCCCCCCCCCCTCCCACCCTGGGCAAGTGCAACTGAAGTGTTCCAGGGCCATTTTTGCATTGCACTCCCTGTGAAAAGCGGGGCCACTTGCTGTATGTGTGTTCCTCAGGCTGAAAGTTGCCAGCCAGCCCCTGCAGGAAGATTCATTTGGGGGGGGGGGGGGGAGGGTTGGGGGGGGGGGGGGTAGTGACACCATGAGTTACCACCCCAGGTGACACCAAACCCAGTGATGCCTCTGTAGGGCCTAATTCAGACCCGATCACTGCAAAGGCAGCAATTGCAGTCTGAAGCCCTGTGGGGAGTGCGCACACGTGAGGCCCAGTGAGGCTGCGTTCGCCTCTGCTTGATTGACAGGCAGAGGCGGTCGCAAGGCGGGAGTGGGCATGCCAACGTCATTAGAATGCCATTGGTGTGGCGCAGTACGGACAGCGCAGGCGTGTCTGGACCGTTGCAAGGGTGGGCCGCGGCATCTGCGTGACATCACACACAGTCACTGTGACCCAGAATGCGGTGGGTAGCCACCTGCCAGCGCAGCTAGGCTGTGCAGGCAGAGAGCTTCTCAGCGGGTGCAAAAGCATAGAAATAAAGTGATGATGAATGTGGCCTTAAAAGATCTGGTGATAAGATGAGGCTATGTCAGAGTTTATTATTCTTATTAACATCTACGTATATAACATCAGCACACCCTTCAGCATTTTACATAATGGGGGCAGATTCAATAAGGAAGGCACGGGGTTTCGTCGGAACCTAGCAGCTTGTGCATTTCCACAATTTAAATACGGAATGCAATTCAATTAGGATAGTCCTAGTCAATGACTGTGACTTTAAAAAAGGATTTCTTCACTTGTTTCTGAAACAATCAAACCATAACTGCTAGTTAGAGCACAGCCCACAGTGGCCCTCATTCCGAGTTGATCGCTAGCTGGCTACTTTTATCAGCCGTGCAAATGCATAGTCGCCGCCCACGGGGGAGTGTATTTTCGCTTTGCAAGTGTGCGAACACCTGTGCAGCCGAGCAGTACAAAAACATTTTGTGCAAAACAAGACCAGCCCTGTAGTTACTTATTCTGTGCATTTATTGCTGCAACGAAGGTCCCGGAATTGATGTCAGATACCCACCCTGCAAACCCATGGACATGCCTGTTTTTTTTTCCAAATACTCCCAGAAAACGGTCAGTTGACACCCATAAACTCCCACGTCCTGTCAATCTCCTTACGATCAGCTGTGCGAATGGAATCGTCGCTAGAAACAGTGCAAAACAACAATGCTCTTTGTACCCGTACGCTGTGCGTGCACATTGCGCCCCATACGCATGTGTAGTTTTGCCATTTTTTTAAATGATCTCTACGCAGCGAACATCGGCAGCTAGCAATCAACTCGGAATGACCCTCAACGTGCAAGATTCCTTTGAAGTTAATTCAATTTGCCCTTTATGATCAAAATGTTTTTTTTTTTACATTACAGGATATTATTAAATAGACAAAGTTGTACAACAATGCGGCGCATGTCTGAAATTGGAGGGCACGGCCTTGTGGCTAGGGGGTGTGACCTTGCAGGAAATGTATCTGCGAGCCACAACCCCGTGTTTCATCACTGTAGGAGCATGGCCAGTACTCCCGGTGCTGCTGACCATGCCCCAGTCCCTCTCTTCCGTGAATAGATGTGTCCATAATACCTGAATGCAGTATATTTTATATAGAACATTTATAGTATCAAGTTATTTAAAGTTAGAGTTGGGGTGCGTATACTTATTGGATTCACAGTTTGCATCCATATTTAAAAGTTTGTATGAGATGCATGATAGAAGCTGGTGTATTTCCTCCGTATTAGTTGTATTTGCAAAGTCATTTACCAGTGAAATTGCTTAAATTTACGGAAAAAAAGCCACAGGGTTTAATTCCCCTTATCTCCCATTTATGTTGTGCCCTGTGAGTGCACTGCTCAGTGTTATCTCATTTTTACAATTCCATTCACGTGTCCCAGCCTATCAGCTTTACAATAGGGCGTCAGCGAGCTCTATCTAAAGGAATGCCGGAGGAGAGATGTGCCCACCTGCTGCTCTTCATTTCTAAAACAATGAGGAGATATCGGAGCAAAAATGGTCAATTTTCTTTTAGCAGGAACCAATTTTACTGTTGTGCCAATTTCACGGTTCTGAGTGATTCATTTCCAAGTTCTGCACCGTGGTCCTGGTAAAAACAGACCTTGGTTTCTCCTTTCCTGCAGCTACACGGGTGAAATTGGTGCAGTTAAGGTAACGTTAGAGTGAGGCACAGCATCATTGTGAAAGTTGTAATCAAAACTATTATTATAGATACAACAGACAGGCCTCAAGTTGCATACCAAAAAATTTAAGGTAGATAAATAGTTGAAGGACACTACCATGAAAGCAGCGGCACGGCAAAGGTCAGATGACGCCATTGATGATTGAACATTTTAAATAGGTTACTCCAACAATGTAATAATTTCTCTGGACTAAGTCTGAGTAGTGGATGGCCACCTTTAGACCTTGAAGTGGGGTTAAAGCCTGAGTGAGCAATCTGTTGTTCTGGACACAAGTGGGAAGCCAGAACCTGTTTTTGGGATCCCCTGGTTGTCAGATAATCCATATGTCCTATTGTGAGCCATTACCCCAGCCTGCATACCTTGCAGAAGGTACATCACTGCTGCAGGATAATTGCTACTGTCTCTGGAGAGGGCTAGTGGGAGATCGCCATAGAGGCTATCTGACCTTAGAATATTTTTAAAAGAAACTTCCATGTTATACCAATAAGTGCAATTAGTAACATACTGTAACACCATTATGTTATACTCTATGGGCTCTATTAAACATAAAAACGTCTTTTCTCCAGCATTTTAGCTGGAGAAAAGACATTTCTCTTCTCCCTATTTATAGAAGAGAAAACTGCAGTGAAATTTTCGATTTCACTGAGATATCTTATATCTTCTATTAGTGAAACAGCCCCCATCGGTATGGTAGGAGAAACCAAAGAAGCACACAATTAGTTATGCAGGCATGTTAAAACATTTTTTACATAATAATAATAATAATAATAATAATAAAGAAATAGGAAATTAAAAAGTAATTTTTAGTGTATTATAACCTAACATGCACAGTGCGTGAAATATGGACCTGGAAGCATAATATCGTACATTCCAACTGTTGGTGTCATTACGTAGGGACTCTGGTGTGCGTGTCCGAAAAGGGGAGTGGCCTTAGATGGGAGGGGCATGACTTATGGTGGGAGCCTGAGGGGAGTAGCCTCACAGCACAACCATCTTTGGTATTTTTTGGGGGGGCCGGGGGCAACGCTCACTGAGCAGCTGGGCAGACCCCGGCTCACCTCTCTGTACTGTTTAGATGGTATATATGCAGGCTGTTTAGAGGGGAATTTCCAAATGCAGTCCACAGTATCCCACTCTGTGGAACACTGGAGTAAGTGTGGGAGTCTGGGGAAGCAGTAGAAGAACCTAGTAATGACCCTGGACGTTAACGTAAACATTGGTATTTTTATACACTGGATACTGTATGGAAAACAGTATTAATATTTAACACAACAGATGGTCTATAGTATAGGCTGTATCAAACATTTAAATAATATAAATAAGTGGTCAGGAAAGGTTAAACATACTAAAATAAATAAGTACACAAACATAATAGAACCAGTACTGCACTTTCTAAGCACACATTCTCCCACCTCATGGTAAGGCTCCTGTCTCTTCTTCCTGGTAGCTACTCTTTGGTCCAGAGCACTGATTGAGGACTCAGATCCACACACACAGCAAACTTGGCAGAAGTTGGTACCACTGGACATATGCAGCAGTTCTGCTCTGTCCCTTAAACCGCATGATGTGACGGCAGCTCTAATAATTGGATTATATACCATTGCTATTGTTCTCATAATTTGAGCCACGTGCCAAGAGGAGGGTGGATTTCTGGGTAACCGGAACATCCAGCCCCACCCCCCCCCTACATTTGCCTATGAAGTTACCCAGCACCAATCAGCTTCTACCTATCATTTTATAGAATGCAGGATACTTGCTAGCTGGAAGCTGCCTGGTTGCTACTGGCAACTTCTTCACCTAACCATTTCTCCACTCTTTTTGAGACATAGGGGTCTATTTACTAAGCCTTGGATGGAGATAAAGTGGACGGAGATAAAGTACCAGCCAACCAGTTCCTAACTGTCATTTTTCAAACCCAGACTGCGTCATGGAAGTTAGGAACTGATTGGCCGGTACTTTATCTCCATCGACTTTATCTCCATCCAAAGTTTAGTAAATAGACCCCACAGGGACCCATTTATCAATGGGTTTTAGCCATTTGAAACTGATCAATGGTACCCCAGCCAATCAGTTCCCAACTGTCATTTTTCAAACATATGAAAGTTAGGAGCTGATTGGCTGGAGCACCATTTATCATACGCAACAAGTTTTAAATAGCTAAAACGTGTTGATAAATGGGCCCCTACAGTATGTTTTTTGTCAATGTGAAAAGAGAGTGTATTTGCCAGTGATTTTTGGACCCTTATCACGAGTTATGATAAATAACCCCTGACACTGGTAAAGAGCAGGGTCGGGAACCCGGGACTTCGTCTTAGGTAGTTTGTGTTCAGACTTACCAAAATCCAGGGTTGATGTGCATTCATGCGCAGAAATCTTGGATTTAGGCTTAGTGTGAAAATGGAGACATTGGGCTAAATTTACTAATGTGTGATTTGTCAAAGTCACCGATCGTCGCCAGAATTAAACCAATAGTTTTAAAGCGGCAATAGTAATAAATGCTAAACTAGCTCTGGCATTAAACTTAATTTGGGCAAAATGTTAGTGCAGCGCTGTTCTTCTGTAGCTAACAAGTTCACTGTTATAGGTCCAAATGCTAATCTCATATATCTTATAGGAACCACTTGTTACAGTGTGGACGTAATCATTAATTCAGGTGCATAATCAGACTAATCACACAAGAACGATAAAAGTTTAAGATTTCCAGTGGAAATAAACAGACAATTTGGGGTAAAAAGGACACATGGACCATCAAAGCTTAATTTAATAAGCTACTTATATAAACCTCTGATATGAAAGGTAGAGGACTCTTCATAAATAATGACTCCTGACAGCTGGTTTTGAAAGGTCTTTTGGGCAGATCTGTGCACTGCTGCTGGTCTCCCAACTCTGTTTGACAACCCTGACATCAACAGTGAGAGGAGTTTGCGGTACAAGTATATTGCAGGGCTGCAAACCATTACAAATATTCTTTACTGACAATTTCATAAAAAGTTATTGAAGACGCATTATTTATGCAATTCATGTTACAGGAAAAGGTGCCCAGTGACTGAACCGGGGGGCTCCTAACTGGATTCAGACTCAGTCGTTGGTTACCGACTCTCAGTAGATTTACTGACTGTTGGCAGCGAAAGACTGCAGTATAACCCTGATCGCTTGCACTGAGATTTACATACGATTCAATGATACCAGATGCTCACATGGCTCTCCCCCAAATAGGGGCTTTACCTGTTTATTTAAGCTTACTGCAAGGAACGTGTACAGACAAATCTCAGGCTTTAGGAATATTATAAGGGAGCAATTTTCTAAATTGTTCAAGGACAACTATTTATTCTCTTTGTCTGCATAATTACTCACATATGTTACACATACCGCACATTTTATACACGACTGTGTCTGAGCTCTAAATTGGTTAGCGCTTATTACAGATCACAAGAAGCTAAATCTGACACCTCAAGGAAAAACTTGTGTTTTTCTCCCCACAATTTATGCTTAAATAACAAAACAAAAAAATAACAAAAAAATATCGGTCATATCAAATTGCCATTCCAAATAAACCTCATATAGCACAATATATAACCAATGAAGAAGTGAAATCTGCAGGGATAATTTAACGCGCAGGTTCCTCTCCAGCTTTTCCCATGTCCTCATACCAAGGCAGCTGTGCTCAACATTTTATTTTCATTTTAGCTGGGACTAGAAATGAGCCAAGTCACTGCAGAACTGGAGTCAAATACAGTCTTGTGGCGGAACAGGCCGTTTGTCATACTTGCAAAGTTCCACTTTTGCTTTGTCATTCCTTACTGTAGACCTCATTCTGGGGAGATGTACTAAGCCTAGAAACTGATATATTTCACAGTGATAAAGTTCCAGCCAATCAGCACCTAACTGCCATCTTACAGGCTCTGTTTAAAAAATGACAGTTAGGAGCTGATTGGCTGGTACTTTATCTCCATCCGTTTTATCACTTTTCAAGGCTTAGTACATTTGGCTCCCAGAGTTGGACGTAAACCCAGATTTTTTTTTTTTTTTGCAGTAGCTTGACCTTTTGACCTATCTGACCAGAAGCTATCCTACCCAATTACATACGGGTGTGGTATGCATGACTGGCAGTCAGGAGACTGGCGGTCAGCATACCAACGCCGGGATCCTGGCAGTGGAATCCTGGCGGGTGTGTGTGTGTGGGGGGGGGGGACGAGTGCAGCAAGCGGTTGCCACGGGTTCTATTCCCACTCTATGAGTGTCCCTGTTGGTCGGCATAGTGAGGGGGTGGGATGTAGGGGGAGGTTATGTCTCCTGACCGCTGGTCACATGACTACATCCCTTACATACACTCTATACAGTCCACACATAACTTTATGGTCCGGATGTAATGGCTTGCAAGACAGCTGGAGCTCCGAGACTCCGGCCGAACTCGTATGTTTTTTTAAAGCAGCAACCGTTTACAAGGCAAAACCTGGTAGGTGGCACCTATCCTTGTCTGTCAATGCCTAATTCCCTATAGATTATAAGCTTGCGAGCAGGGCCCTCCTACCTCTATGTCTGTCTGTTATTACTCAGTTTTTGTGTTTGCCTTCATCTCTGAATGAGATTGTAGTTGTAAAATCTAATTTTGCTGAATTTATAGTCTATGAATAAAGAACGCATAATAATGGGATCAACCTGTTCTTCTAGGGGGGTTAGGGAAGGACAGTGAACACTTAAGGTCCATACACACTTGCCGATAAAATGAGCGACGTTGCTCATTTTCCCCCTCCCTGAGCGACGTTGCTCATTTCATCGGCAAGTGTGTATGCGGCCAGCGATGACCGATGCGCGGCCCGCGGGTCGGCAACAATCGTCGCTGTCGGTAGGGCATGCATGCAGGATGTGGACTGTCATCCAGGACCTGCATGCAGGGCTGGTGGAGACGTGACGTCACTGAGCGATATGAGCGGTCCGGGAGGGGGAAACATTAGACGACATCGCTCACAGAGCGACATCGTCTAATGTGTATGGACCTTTAAGGCCAAAATCCTGTAGCTGTAACTTGCAACATTTTGTGTAAGGAGGCAAATGTTTGGCAACAGAGTTTTGAAAATATTTTGACATCTTTTACTGGGATTTAAAATGTCAATGTGTCTTTGTCCTGGGATTCCAAGAAAAGACTATTCGGATTGGAATGTATCACATACTGTAACTGACAGTCAGGGATCCCCAAACACAAATTCTAGGACCCATAAGCCTTGTGCACCTCTGACCTTACTGTTTCCTGGAGCTCATGATGGAAAAGACAGCGAAACAGCCCGGCCAGACCATATTCACAGATCATACTGCTTATCCTCCTTCCCATCCCTAAATGGAACTGAGTCATCACCTACAGTATACGGCTATTGGGTATGCCTGCGCAGTGTGAAAAGATGCATTTTGTACGGAAAATAAAAAGTGCAAACAGCATGCAAAAAAAAATATTAAGACTTAAAAAGTACAGGAGGTTAATTGACATAGAACCACCCTATACACGGGAAATACTGCATACGTTCTCTGTTGCGCCATCTGTGAAACTACTGTGTTCTCTGTTGAGCATCAGTGAAACTACTGTATTTCTTAAGCAAAAGTAATTCCCAGGGATTGATATATGATTATCTCAATGGTCATATCATTCAGATGTGGTCACAACTTCGATGGTGAGCAAGTTGCGATGGCTTTGGTGTGCATCTCTGTTGGGATGTAGTCATGTGACCGGTGGTTGGGATCCTGCCGGTCACCATACCAACGCCGGAATCTCAATCTCTGGCAACCCAACAGTCGGCATGCCGACTAACGGGGACAATTCCCACTCATGGGTGTCAACGACACCCATAGAGTGGGAATAGAACCTGTGGCGAGCGCATCGAGCCACCAAGCCCGCAAGGGGCTCAGATGCACTCAGATTTCCCCCCGCGCCAGCTTTCAGGTGGCCGGGATCCCGGGCTCGGTATGGTGACCTCCGGGATCCCAAACACCGGTCTCCCCATACCAACCCTCTCTGTTCCCTTGTGGGCGGCTGGTACACTTGCGTTGCCTCACAGCTCTGCCACTGATAAGGATTGCTGCTGCATCGGTATTCTGACTGCAACTGCATCAGGCCCAGAACACGCTGCTCAGACATTGCAAGCACAATTCATGTACGGTATATACAGATATATACTGCCTGCTTTTAAGCAACCATTGATTTTAAATTACAAAATAATGCAAAAAGTAAAAAGTTATCACGGTATTTACAGGTAAAAGATAAACTCTTTATCAGGGCCTGGAATTATGCTGGTACTTGACATTTTGGTGGTTTCAAATCAATCGCTGAACCAAATTGTGCTTACAAGGGATTACTGGATAAGTGGATGTCTTAAATGCTGAATTCGCAAAGAAATGTCACAAAATAGATAATTGACATAAAATGACTTTAAAAAAAACAAGTTTAAACTGCACTTCTATTTTACAGTATAACATAGGGGGTCATTCCGAGCTGATCGTAGCTGTGCTAAATTTAGCACAGCTACGATCAGGCACTCAGACATGCGGGGGGACGCCCAACCCAGGGCTAGTCCGCCCCGCATGTCAGTGCCGCCCCCTCCCCCCCCCGCAGAAGTGCAAAAGCATTGCACATCGGCGGTGATTTTGCATTTCAGGAGTACCTCCAGGCCAACGCAGCTCCTGCGGCTGGCCGGGAGAACCTCTTCGCTGTGCGGGTCGCAGCGGTTGCATGTGATGTCACGCAGCTGCCGCGGCCCGCCCCCCAATGGTCCGGCCAAGCCTGCGTTGGCTGGACTGCGCCCCCTAAATGGCGGCTTGACGCCGCCATCCAGCCCCCTCCCGCCCAGCGACCGCCTCTGCCTGTCAATCAATAAATTATTTTTTTTAGATAATACTTAGCAACACATAAGTATTTTTGATATAATTAATAAGTTAATACCGCAATTTAAAAATACAAATACAGTAAATAATTATTGGGGAAATGGTACGCATATTCCAGCTATCAATAGAGTAAGGACATTCTGCAATACCACTTTCACTGTCTACACTCCAATGAGGCAGCACTCACTAAACTTACAAATTATCTACTCACAGTTAACTTGATGGGTTACATCTCCCTAACTCATCCCCAGGGCGAGAGTCTGGCCGAGCCCAGGTACTTTTCAGGGGGCGTGACCTAATCATAGGAGGCATGGCCTGCACACTTAGAACAAAAATAGTACATTAAGTGCCTTCCTGACCACACTGCAGCCCTGCTGCGCTGAGAAGAAGAGCTGCAAGTGCTACTACCAGGTAAGGGGGGGGGGGGAGGTAACTACTTGGACCCCTCCATTAGGCCTGGGCCCGGGTATAATATCTGCTCTCCCCCACCCTCCTCGGCACCACTGTTCATCCTCCTTGACCTTTCCAATGCTATCCACACATCCATGGTTCTTATAGAAATGTTCCCTCCTGAATGCAGTGGTGTCCGGTAGCTTTTTCTTTATTTAAATGTCTCTCTTTCTGGTACACTCCCTCTATCTGATGTGATCCTCCCAGGATCTGTTTTTCATGGCCATCCGCCTCTCAGTGACACATCTCTCCATCGCTTTACTACTCAGCCACCGCTAACTGTTATCTTGGTTTCATCCTTGACTTCCTCCTGAGCTCTATTACTTAATTTAGGGAAAAATATCCTTGATATTTGGCTTTTTCAGAACCTGAGTGTCTTTTTGTTTGTTTTTCTATCTCACAAAAAATTGTGGCATCCTGCAACTGTGAGGTACCACTTTACTGGCGTGCCGATACTGCATAGGCCACTGCAGCCCTGTTGTACTACCACCCCACAATTCACCAGGCTCATCTAGGGAGGCGGGTGCACACTAGGGATGGCCATGGACCATCAATGATTTCAAATCAGTGATGGTCTATGACCAATGGTAACTGCTTTTACCATTGATGGGGAAGAACCAAATGGCTTCCCGCTATTGATTTTTCACAGCAACAATTTTTTTTCCCCCCAAGGTGTCGGGACATGGAGCCTAGCTCCACTCCTGGCACCCACGAAGACCCTCCCCTGATTGGTCAACAGCTCATTGTATACTAAAGGAGGTTTGACTATTGGTGGGACAAACCATCTATGGTTATCTTCCAGATGGTTTCACACCATCAGTGGTACCATGTTTGAAAAGTCAGTTGGGTGTCTGTTTTTTCCTATCTAATAGACAGGAAAAAACAGACACCCAACCGACTTTTCAAACAATTGAATATCCACCTTTGTGACAGTTACAGTTGAGACAAAGCTGTATAGGGAAGTGATGGGTGAGAGAGAGAGAGAGAGAGAGAGACGGAGGGGTCTATTCTTGAAGCAGTGAAAAGCGTGGAAAAGTGAGCCAGTGGAGTTAATGATTTTTTCAGTATAATATTCTCGTACATGAAGAGCATTGAGATACTGTATGTAGAGTTGTATTTGTATCCTAGCAGAACACCAAGCTTCCATATAAATAACACTTACATTTAACTAGAGATGAGCGGGTTCGGTTTCTCTGAATCCGAACCCGCCAGAACTTCATGTTTTTTTTCACGGGTCCGAGCGACTCGGATCTTCCCGCCTTGCTCGGTTAACCCGAGCGCGCCCGAACGTCATCATGACGCTGTCGGATTCTCGCGAGGCTCGGATTCTATCGCGAGACTCGGATTCTATATAAGGAGCCGCGCGTCGCCGCCATTTTCACACGTGCATTGAGATTGATAGGGAGAGGACGTGGCTGGCGTCCTCTCCATTTAGATTATAAGAGACTGAGAGAGATTTACTGGAGCTGACTAGGAGGAGTACTGTTACTGTAGAAGTGTAGAGACTGAGTGGAGAGAGTTTACTAGTGAGGACAGTGCAGTTTACTTTATAATCCGTTCTCTGCCTGAAAAAAGCGATACACAGCACACAGTGACTCAGTCACATACCATATCTGTGTGCACTGCTCAGGCTCAGGCCAGTGTGCTGCATCATCTATTATCTATATATAATATTATATATATCTGTCTGACTGCTCAGCTCACACAGCTTATAATTGTGGGGGAGACTGGGGAGCACTACTGCAGTGCCAGTTATAGGTTATAGCAGGAGCCAGGAGTACATAATATATTATATAGTGAGTGACCACCAGACACACAGTGCAGTTTATTTAATATATCCGTTCTCTGCCTGAAAAAAGCGATACACACAGTGACTCAGTCAGTCACATACCATATCTGTGTGCACTGCTCAGGCTCAGGCCAGTGTGCTGCATCATCTATTATCTATATATAATATTATATATATCTGTCTGACTGCTCAGCTCACACAGCTTATAATTGTGGGGGAGACTGGGGAGCACTACTGCAGTGCCAGTTATAGGTTATAGCAGGAGCCAGGAGTACATAATATATTATATAGTGAGTGACCACCAGACACACAGTGCAGTTTATTTAATATATCCGTTCTCTGCCTGAAAAAAGCGATACACACAGTGACTCAGTCAGTCACATACCATATCTGTGTGCACTGCTCAGGCTCAGGCCAGTGTGCTGCATCATCTATTATCTATATATAATATTATATATATCTGTCTGACTGCTCAGCTCACACAGCTTATAATTGTGGGGGAGACTGGGGAGCACTACTGCAGTGCCAGTTATAGGTTATAGCAGGAGCCAGGAGTACATAATATATTATATAGTGAGTGACCACCAGACACACAGTGCAGTTTATTTAATATATCCGTTCTCTGCCTGAAAAAAGCGATACACACAGTGACTCAGTCAGTCACATACCATATCTGTGTGCACTGCTCAGGCTCAGGCCAGTGTGCTGCATCATCTATTATCTATATATAATATTATATATATCTGTCTGACTGCTCAGCTCACACAGCTTATAATTGTGGGGGAGACTGGGGAGCACTACTGCAGTGCCAGTTATAGGTTATAGCAGGAGCCAGGAGTACATAATATATTATATAGTGAGTGACCACCAGACACACAGTGCAGTTTATTTAATATATCCGTTCTCTGCCTGAAAAAAGCGATACACACAGTGACTCAGTCAGTCACATACCATATCTGTGTGCACTGCTCAGGCTCAGGCCAGTGTGCTGCATCATCTATTATCTATATATAATATTATATATATCTGTCTGACTGCTCAGCTCACACAGCTTATAATTGTGGGGGAGACTGGGGAGCACTACTGCAGTGCCAGTTATAGGTTATAGCAGGAGCCAGGAGTACATAATATATTATATAGTGAGTGACCACCAGACACACAGTGCAGTTTATTTAATATATCCGTTCTCTGCCTGAAAAAAGCGATACACACAGTGACTCAGTCAGTCACATACCATATCTGTGTGCACTGCTCAGGCTCAGGCCAGTGTGCTGCATCATCTATTATCTATATATAATATTATATATATCTGTCTGACTGCTCAGCTCACACAGCTTATAATTGTGGGGGAGACTGGGGAGCACTACTGCAGTGCCAGTTATAGGTTATAGCAGGAGCCAGGAGTACATAATATATTATATAGTGAGTGACCACCAGACACACAGTGCAGTTTATTTAATATATCCGTTCTCTGCCTGAAAAAAGCGATACACACAGTGACTCAGTCAGTCACATACCATATCTGTGTGCACTGCTCAGGCTCAGGCCAGTGTGCTGCATCATCTATATATATTATATATCTGTCTGACTGCTCAGCTCACACAGCTTATAATTGTGGGGGAGACTGGGGAGCACTACTGCAGTGCCAGTTATAGGTTATAGCAGGAGCCAGGAGTACATATTATATTAAAATTAAACAGTGCACACTTTTGCTGCAGGAGTGCCACTGCCAGTGTGACTGACCAGTGACCTGACCACACTGACCAACAGTATAGTTAGTAGTATACTTATATTGTGATTGCCTGAAAAAGTTAAACACTCGTCGTGTGACTTCACTTGTGTGTTTTTTTTTTTTTTATTCTATAAAAATAAAACTCATTCTGCTGACAGACAGTGTCCAGCAGGTCCGTCATTATATAATATATAATATATACCTGTCCGGCTGCAGTAGTGATATATATATATTTTTTATATCATTTATCATCCAGTCGCAGCAGACACAGTACGGTAGTTCACGGCTGTGGCTACCTCTGTGTCTCTGCACTCGGCAGGCAGTCCGTCCATAATTGTAATACCACCTAACCGTGGATTTTTTTCATTCTTCTTTATACATACATAGTTACATAGACATCTTCTCTTTATCAACCAGTCTATATTAGCTGCAGACACAGTACAGTACGGTAGTTCACGGCTGTGGCTACCTCTGTGTCTGCACTCGGCAGGCAGTCCGTCCATAATTGTATACCACCTAACCGTGGATTTTTTTCAGTCTTCTTTATACATACATAGTTACATAGACATCTTCTCTTTATCAACCAGTCTATATTAGCTGCAGACACAGTACAGTACGGTAGTTCACGGCTGTGGCTACCTCTGTGTCTGCAGTCGGCAGGCAGTCCATAATTGTATACTAGTATCCATCTCCATTGTTTACCTGAGGTGCCTTTTAGTTGTGCCTATTAAAATATGGAGAACAAAAATGTTGAGGTTCCAAAATTAGGGAAAGATCAAGATCCACTTCCACCTCGTGCTGAAGCTGCTGCCACTAGTCATGGCCGAGACGATGAAATGCCAGCAACGTCGTCTGCCAAGGCCGATGCCCAATGTCATAGTACAGAGCATGTCAAATCCAAAACACCAAATATCAGAAAAAAAAGGACTCCAAAACCTAAAATAAAATTGTCGGAGGAGAAGCGTAAACTTGCCAATATGCCATTTACCACACGGAGTGGCAAGGAACGGCTGAGGCCCTGGCCTATGTTCATGGCTAGTGGTTCAGCTTCACATGAGGATGGAAGCACTCAGCCTCTCGCTAGAAAAATGAAAAGACTCAAGCTGGCAAAAGCAGCACAGCAAAGAACTGTGCATTCTTCGAAATCCCAAATCCACAAGGAGAGTCCAATTGTGTCGGTTGCGATGCCTGACCTTCCCAACACTGGACGTGAAGAGCATGCGCCTTCCACCATTTGCACGCCCCCTGCAAGTGCTGGAAGGAGCACCCGCAGTCCAGTTCCTGATAGTCAGATTGAAGATGTCAGTGTTGAAGTACACCAGGATGAGGAGGATATGGGTGTTGCTGGCGCTGGGGAGGAAATTGACAAGGAGGATTCTGATGGTGAGGTGGTTTGTTTAAGTCAGGCACCCGGGGAGACACCTGTTGTCCGTGGGAGGAATATGGCCGTTGACATGCCAGGTGAAAATACCAAAAAAATCAGCTCTTCGGTGTGGAGGTATTTCACCAGAAATGCGGACAACAGGTGTCAAGCCGTGTGTTCCCTTTGTCAAGCTGTAATAAGTAGGGGTAAGGACGTTAACCACCTCGGAACATCCTCCCTTATACGTCACCTGCAGCGCATTCATAATAAGTCAGTGACAAGTTCAAAAACTTTGGGTGACAGCGGAAGCAGTCCACTGACCAGTAAATCCCTTCCTCTTGTAACCAAGCTCACGCAAACCACCCCACCAACTCCCTCAGTGTCAATTTCCTCCTTCCCCAGGAATGCCAATAGTCCTGCAGGCCATGTCACTGGCAATTCTGACGAGTCCTCTCCTGCCTGGGATTCCTCCGATGCATCCTTGCGTGTAACGCCTACTGCTGCTGGCGCTGCTGTTGTTGCCGCTGGGAGTCGATGGTCATCCCAGAGGGGAAGTCGTAAGCCCACTTGTACTACTTCCAGTAAGCAATTGACTGTTCAACAGTCCTTTGCGAGGAAGATGAAATATCACAGCAGTCATCCTACTGCAAAGCGGATAACTGAGGCCTTGACAACTATGTTGGTGTTAGACGTGCGTCCGGTATCCGCCGTTAGTTCACAGGGAACTAGACAATTTATTGAGGCAGTGTGCCCCCGTTACCAAATACCATCTAGGTTCCACTTCTCTAGGCAGGCGATACCGAGAATGTACACGGACGTCAGAAAAAGACTCACCAGTGTCCTAAAAAATGCAGTTGTACCCAATGTCCACTTAACCACGGACATGTGGACAAGTGGAGCAGGGCAGGGTCAGGACTATATGACTGTGACAGCCCACTGGGTAGATGTATGGACTCCCGCCGCAAGAACAGCAGCGGCGGCACCAGTAGCAGCATCTCGCAAACGCCAACTCTTTCCTAGGCAGGCTACGCTTTGTATCACCGCTTTCCAGAATACGCACACAGCTGAAAACCTCTTACGGCAACTGAGGAAGATCATCGCGGAATGGCTTACCCCAATTGGACTCTCCTGTGGATTTGTGGCATCGGACAACGCCAGCAATATTGTGTGTGCATTAAATATGGGCAAATTCCAGCACGTCCCATGTTTTGCACATACCTTGAATTTGGTGGTGCAGAATTTTTTAAAAAACGACAGGGGCGTGCAAGAGATGCTGTCGGTGGCCAGAAAAATTGCGGGACACTTTCGGCGTACAGGCACCACGTACAGAAGACTGGAGCACCACCAAAAACTACTGAACCTGCCCTGCCATCATCTGAAGCAAGAAGTGGTAACGAGGTGGAATTCAACCCTCTATATGCTTCAGAGGTTGGAGGAGCAGCAAAAGGCCATTCAAGCCTATACAATTGAGCACGATATAGGAGGTGGAATGCACCTGTCTCAAGTGCAGTGGAGAATGATTTCAACGTTGTGCAAGGTTCTGATGCCCTTTGAACTTGCCACACGTGAAGTCAGTTCAGACACTGCCAGCCTGAGTCAGGTCATTCCCCTCATCAGGCTTTTGCAGAAGAAGCTGGAGGCATTGAAGAAGGAGCTAAAAGGGAGCGATTCCGCTAGGCATGTGGGACTTGTGGATGCAGCCCTTAATTCGCTTAACAAGGATTCACGGGTGGTCAATCTGTTGAAATCAGAGCACTACATTTTGGCCACCGTGCTCGATCCTAGATTTAAAGCCTACCTTGGATCTCTCTTTCCGGCAGACACAGGTCTGCTGGGGTTGAAAGACCTGCTGGTGACAAAATTGTCAAGTCAAGCGGAACGCGACCTGTCAACATCTCCTCCTTCACATTCTCCCGCAACTGGGGGTGCGAGGAAAAGGCTCAGAATTCCGAGCCCACCCGCTGGCGGTGATGCAGGGCAGTCTGGAGCGACTGCTGATGCTGACATCTGGTCCGGACTGAAGGACCTGACAACGATTACGGACATGTCGTCTACTGTCACTGCATATGATTCTCTCAACATTGATAGAATGGTGGAGGATTATATGAGTGACCGCATCCAAGTAGGCACGTCACACAGTCCGTACTTATACTGGCAGGAAAAAGAGGCAATTTGGAGGCCCTTGCACAAACTGGCTTTATTCTACCTAAGTTGCCCTCCCACAAGTGTGTACTCCGAAAGAGTGTTTAGTGCCGCCGCTCACCTTGTCAGCAATCGGCGTACGAGGTTACATCCAGAAAATGTGGAGAAGATGATGTTCATTAAAATGAATTATAATCAATTCCTCCGCGGAGACATTGACCAGCAGCAATTGCCTCCACAAAGTACACAGGGAGCTGAGATGGTGGATTCCAGTGGGGACGAATTGATAATCTGTGAGGAGGGGGATGTACACGGTGATATATCGGAGGGTGAAGATGAGGTGGACATCTTGCCTCTGTAGAGCCAGTTTGTGCAAGGAGAGATTAATTGCTTCTTTTTTTGGGGGGGTCCAAACCAACCCGTCATATCAGTCACAGTCGTGTGGCAGACCCTGTCACTGAAATGATGGGTTGGTTAAAGTGTGCATGTCCTGTTTTGTTTATACAACATAAGGGTGGGTGGGAGGGCCCAAGGACAATTCCATCTTGCACCTCTTTTTTCTTTTCTTTTTCTTTGCATCATGTGCTGATTGGGGAGGGTTTTTTGGAAGGGACATCCTGCGTGACACTGCAGTGCCACTCCTAGATGGGCCCGGTGTTTGTGTCGGCCACTAGGGTCGCTAATCTTACTCACACAGTCAGCTACCTCATTGCGCCTCTTTTTTTCTTTGCGTCATGTGCTGTTTGGGGAGGGTTTTTTGGAAGGGACATCCTGCGTGACACTGCAGTGCAACTCCTAGATGGGCCCGGTGTTTGTGTCGGCCACTAGGGTCGCTAATCTTACTCACACAGCTACCTCATTGCGCCTCTTTTTTTCTTTGCGTCATGTGCTGTTTGGGGAGGGTTTTTTGGAAGGGACATCCTGCGTGACACTGCAGTGCCACTCCTAGATGGGCCCGGTGTTTGTGTCGGCCACTAGGGTCGCTAATCTTACTCACACAGCTACCTCATTGCGCCTCTTTTTTTCTTTGCGTCATGTGCTGTTTGGGGAGGGTTTTTTGGAAGGGACATCCTGCGTGACACTGCAGTGCCACTCCTAGATGGGCCCGGTGTTTGTGTCGGCCACTAGGGTCGCTTATCTTACTCACACAGCGACCTCGGTGCAAATTTTAGGACTAAAAATAATATTGTGAGGTGTGAGGTATTCAGAATAGACTGAAAATGAGTGTAAATTATGGTTTTTGAGGTTAATAATACTTTGGGATCAAAATGACCCCCAAATTCTATGATTTAAGCTGTTTTTTAGTGTTTTTTGAAAAAAACACCCGAATCCAAAACACACCCGAATCCGACAAAAAAAAATTCGGTGAGGTTTTGCCAAAACGCGTTCGAACCCAAAACACGGCCGCGGAACCGAACCCAAAACCAAAACACAAAACCCGAAAAATTTCAGGCGCTCATCTCTACATTTAACAAGTAAGGACATTTGACAATTTACTTATTTACAGGGTAGTGTTGAAAATAGAGGAATGTGAGAGAACTAAATCTTATGGGAGTCTAAGTTTAGCATGATAAAACATACGGACTAAACAGATAAAGTCGTGTGGTGCTAATTTCTATATTCACAAGTGGCAAGTTGTTTGACACTCATAGAACACACCATTGTTATTATTTCAGTTTACTGGGGCTGTTAAGCTTTATAAATGTCAGCAGCGTTCAGCACAAAGCACATTGACATCACCACCTACTCGTCACTCTATGCAGTTCTGCATTGTAATGCCTCCTACACAAGAGTGCATTATGGTGACACATGAGTCAAGTTGAGTATTCGGTGGAGTCTTGTCCATTGTGAGTAGGAGAGGAATATCAGAGAGACGGTCAGATGTCCGGTCCATAAGAGTCATGTGGTCGGAGCACAGAACAGAAACTTGTGATGTTTCCGAGTCCAAGATACTGTAGAGACGCAGGGAAAGAGAGCAGTCAATTCTTATGATAGAGCAGATGTCATCTATGGGTCTAAAGTATCACTGAGTGCAGCTAAGCCAATCTAAGGTAGAGTGTGCAGATTGTGGGGTGAATCCAGATTGAAACAGTGGATGTGATGTGCTATTCTGGAACAGCAAATCGTGCATGCCCTTCATCGCAAGTTTTCCCTTATACCACACAACTGTGCGAGGGAAAACTTGTATTGCTAACACTACCATCAATGGCCCGGAAGCTCATCGCTTTGAACTAAAATTTCCCCTATGTGTCAGCCAGGATGAGAAAACCAACTGGCTTAAGCAGCAGGGTAACTTGTTAGGATACGGTGCTTAGGTTGACCTCATTTAGGTCGACAGTCATTAAGTTCACCACTATTGGTCGACATGCATTATGTTGACACATGCATTAGGTCGACATGGCAAAGGTCGACACGGCGGAGGTCAACACATGAAAAGGGCAACATGAGGTTTTTTTTTTACTTTTTCATACTTTACAATCCACGTGGACTATGATTGGGTATAGTAACCGAGGGGACACGGTGCGCTAATTGGGGTTCCGGTCACTTTACGAAGAAAACAACACAAACCCCCCCCTCATGTCGACCCTTTTCCATGTTGACCTGATGACCATGTCGACCTTTTCCAGGTGTCGACCTACTGCAGTGACGTGCAGTGGGGTGAGGCAGGTGAGGCAGAGCCTTTCCTGTCATACTAATGTTTGTGCCAGAGTTTTGACTGTATAAAGTATATAAAAAATACAAAGAATATGTTTGAAATATCTTCTTTGCATTATTCTAATACTTTTTATAGCCAAAACTCTGGAGTAAAAAGTCTATGGCAGGTGAGGCAGTGCCTCACCTGGCTAACGTTTCCGCACATCTCTGATCAAATCTCACCAAATTTCCAGGAGTTTATACTGCTGCACCTGTGTATAATGCCCAGATGTACGCTTTGGCTCAAAAATTGCATGTAAATCTGGCTCTGGTTCTAGCCAGTGCCTCCTGAGCCATTTAGCTCACCGCACGTCCCTGCGACCTAGTGCCTGTCGACCAATAGTGTTCAACCTAATGAGTGTCGACCTAAATAAGGTTGATCCAGCAATCCCATTCCAACCCGTTCTCCAGGTGACATTATAGGGAAGAGGTGGTCAGTTACCAAAAAGTTATAGACCAGGAGGAGAGGAGAGAAGTTGTCCTACAAGGTATAAACTTACTGTTGCTACACCATCCTAGGAGGATAAAGGCCCGTACACACTGGTCGATGTATCGGCCGTTCTCTTGAACGGCCGATACATCGCGGGACCGTCGGCCAGTGTGTACGGGCGATACGTCTGTGAACTCCGTCGTTCACAGACGTATCGCGTCGGCCGCGCAGAACAGCCGACAGCCAATATATCTAACGATATATTGGCGCGTCGCTGTGTGTGTACGTGGCGGTCGTCCGACCGCCCGTACACATGCTGCGGCGGCCGGCTGTGATTGACAGGTGAAGTGGGCGGGCGCGAGCGCCCGCCCGCCCAGTTCATGACATCAGTCCCCCGACGGATCGGGCTGTGTGTATGCACAGCACACTGCCCGATCCGTACATAGATATATCTGCAGATCAATTGATCTGCAGATCAATTGATCTGCAGATATATCTAATAGTGTGTACCCACCTTAAGATAACAGATCTGAAGGTTTCACATGATCCAGTTTGCAACACAGGAAATTCATATTTATTTATACACAAATATTATTCATTTTTACACATACAGTGGCCATAAATTAATTCAGTGTATAGTGACTTTACAACAAAAGGTGTGTAGCATTGATATTCTCTCCGAACAATTATTATTATTATTATTATAGTTTATTTATATGGTGGCACAAGGGTTCCGCAGCCCCTACGTACGTAAACAATGAGCAAGACAAGAAAACAGCGACATACAGTACATACACACTGAGCGATATTCTGTTCTGATTCAGCCGGAAACAACTGATTTGTCCAATATCGCTCTTCATCAGGCTGGGCTCTTATCAGAGTATGTGTCTGGGCAAGGGAAGATCGCTAAATTCTGTATATTCCAGGCTTTACCGAGATCCCACTGGATGAAAGTGTAATGCACATGCGCAGACAACAGCCCATTGCTGTAAGGAACGTCGCTGGAGCTCAATGGAGGGCAAGGGCGTAGCTACCAGAGGTGCAGGCAGTGCAGCTGCTATGGGGCCCGGGGCTGAGAGCGGCCCACCTTCCCTGTCAAAGTTACATGTGTTATATACATTTTTCGCCATTTGGTGGTATATACGGGTCCTTTAAAACCTTTTCCTTGGGGCCTGCAATATATCTAGGTATGCCCCTGGACCTGCTTATTGTAGTGTGGTATAAAATGAACTGGAGGGCATTTTAATCATTGTTACATAATATGAACCGGGGCACTGTAATGAGGCACAATATGAAAAGGGAGCACTATATCTCATAATGTGAATTGGGGGTACTGTGCGGCATAATGTGTACTGGCAGCTCTGAAATGTGACATAGGGTGAACTTAAGCACTACTATGATTCATAAAAGAAAATAGGGCACTACTATGGGCTATAACATTAAATAAGGCTTAACTATGGTTCAGAAATTGAACTAGGGCACAAAATGAACAACTGTGGCAGAGAAGTGTCTCTCTAGAAGCATTGGGACGGGGGGCCCTCAAAATGTTGCTATGGGGCCCACAAAGTTCTGGCTACGCCCCTGATGGGGGGATAAAGGGAGGTACACATGGAGAGATCCGTGTTTAAAATCTAAGCAATCTGACTAGGGCCCTCATTCCGAGTTGTTCGCTCGCTAGCTGCTTTTAGCAGCATTGCACACGCTAAGCCGCCGCCCTCTGGGAGTGTATCTTAGCTTAGCAGAATTGTGAACGAAAGATTAGCAGAATTGCGAATAGAAATTTCTTAGCAGTTTCTGAGTAGCTCGAGACTTACTCCTACATTGCGATCAGTTCAGTCAGTTTCGTTCCTGGTTTGACGTCACAAACACACCCAGCGTTCGCCCAGACACTCCCCCGTTTCTTCAGACACTCCCGCGTTTTTCCCAGAAACGCCAGCGTTTTTTCGCACACTCCCAGAAAACGTCCAGTTTCCGCCCAGAGACACCCACTTCCTGTCAATCACACTACGATCACCAGAACGATGAAAAATCCTCGTTAGGCCATGAGTAAAATAGCTAACTTTTGTGTAAAATAAATAACTAAGCGCATGCGCTCTGCAAATCTTGCGCATGCACAGTAAGCGACTAATCGAGTATAACGAAAATCGGCAACGAGCTAACAACTCGGAATGACCCCCTAGATTGCTTAGATTTTAAGCACGGATCTGCCGTGCGTATGCGCTGTGCTGAGCGGGGGGAGAGATGTGTGCTGAGCGGTCTGTGTTAAGATCGCTCAGCACACATCTCTCCTGTCAGTACCCACCTTAAGTGGTGTTAAATACCAATGGCATATTTGTTAATATCACTGCGATACTAAACAAAATATGCTGCTGATAATAAGCATCGTTATTAAATGGGCACCATAGTAACATAAAAAGTCTGTATGGTTATCAGTACAAATCTCGTTAAATGTATCTGAGCAGTTCTTGGCTAATCACAATGAAATGTCTACACCAAGCTATCCCTTTTTCACATCTGCAATTACAGTAATATGTGCAGCTTGACCTGTCAGTGTACGCAAAAACCATACAAGATTACAGGTAATTTTCCCAAACACTGAACATTCTTGGTAAGAGTACATTTAACTTAATACCATTGCTCCCAGACAATTTAGTGCAAACAATATTTCATATTTCCTGTATTGTCTATGTAGCAATGAGGATGCTTTTGGAACGCCCTATGATTTTCTCTGACAAGCTATTTAGTCTCCTGGTTCCTTCAGAAAGAAGCAATTTCAGAAAAATAAGAAGAAAAATAAAAGCTGAGAAAAACAAAAGTATCATTGGATTTTCACTCGCCCACACTTTCTCTATAGTTTACAACGGAACACTTAACTTTTATATGAAAGTTAAAATAACTTTTTCTAGGCTGAGTGACTGTGAGTTTTTATTTGCTTCTGTTTGTAAATGTAAACTAATACAGTTTTAATACCAGCGACGGCTCCTACATCTTTGGAGGAGAAAGGGCTGCCACTGACATACCTCCTGAAGAGGAGAACACCGGACAAACTGGTCCCGGCAATGGATTTGGCAGGCACCGGGACCAGTGAATACGTATAACCGACAGTAGGGACTGCACATGCGCAAAACACCGACTTCTATGGATTGTATTGGCTGTAGCCTATAGAACCCGGGTAGGACTGCCTAAAAGGGCTTCTGTAATCTGCATCAGCTGCAGCCCATAGAAGCTGGGTAGGGCTATTAAAAAGGCAGGGAGTGGCTTCACACAGGAAGCACCCTCTAAGCAAATTGCACCCTATACTGGCAGTCCCAGAGGGATAAAACACTACCTAAAGAGACTGCCTGTCCTGCGAGTGACTGGCAGGTAGCTATACCAATGGAAAATCACTGCCAGTCACAGTGTAGACTGTGGTGTGGATTTTCCTGGGGCTATAGATAAAATCTGCCACTGTTTATTACCTTCAATAATGCCCACATTTTCCGTTGTGTTTTACAGTTAATTATGGAACTTAACTTTAACATAATTAATTGAATAAATAAAAAGTATAAACTATCTTGTATTTTTCTACCAGAATAACTTCATCAGAAGTTGCTCACTGCTACTTCCATATTTTGTTAACATGTGGCCCATACAACTTGTTACTGACAATCAATTAATAGATTCCTCTTAACAGGAAGATATACAGAAGATAATATAAAAAACAATAATAGTTCCACAGGGTATGTTCTTTTCCATAAAGTAATGAATGCAAACAAAGCTTACAGTATCTATTATTATTGAAATGGTCCAACCACATAAGAAGTGTGTTAGCACTACAATGGAAAGTTGACAAATACCGGCTACATCGCCAGCTAAAGCTAAATGAACACTTTGCTAAGAGCTCTGCGCCGGCAGTTGATAATATGGAAATACCGGCTAAATTAAGGCAAATATTGCCGAAGTCGGCCTTTGACCCGCAGACACACAATGCATCTGTTCGAACCTTTATGCGTCTTCTTGAACTTGAGACTGACCAACACATCTCCTCTTTACCACATTTGAGAAGTAATTTAACTAGAACTGAGAGATTGGCTCTTGATCGTCTGTCCACCTGTTCCAATATCATATTCAGGCCTGCCGATAAAGGCGATGCCTTGGTGCTACAGGACTTAGCTGACTATAGAGCTGAAATGATATCACAGCTTAATGATGCTTCTGTTTACAGGTTGCTACCCGAGGATCCTACGCCTGTGTTTTTGACTGCGTTATCTAACGTACTTGAGGAGGCGGTTGAAACAGGGATTATTTCACGTGAGCTCTGCAAGGCATTGCAGCCAAAATTTCCAGTCATACCACTACTGTATACCACCCCCAAGATCCATAAGAGCTTGGTTAAACCCCCCGGGAGGCCAATCATATCGGCCAACAAATCCCTGTTTCAACCGGTAGCCTTATTTCTTGATGCCCTTTTCCAGCCATGCATTCAGTCACACCCTCGATACCTTCTTGATACCAGTACCCTGCTTCGCAAGCTACAGATGTTGAGTAAATTTGATAGCCAAGTTATTCTCTGCAGTATTGATGTGCAGAGTTTGTACACTATAATTCCCCATGATGCAGGCATAGAGGCAGCCTGTGAGTTCTTGTATGGGCACCCCGAGTTTAAAGGGCCAGGGCAACAATTCTGTCTGGATCTTTTATATATGAGCCTTACCAAAAATTTCTTTCTGTTCGATGGCAAGATTTATTTGCAACAGACAGGCTGTGCGATGGGGTCCCCGGTGGCCCCATCGTACTCTAACATATACATGTTTAAAGTTGAACAGGAGATATTTTTTGAAGACCCAGAAGTAGCGTCTGATATTATTATGTACTGTCGCTACATTGATGATCTACTTATCCTATGGAAGGGCAGGCAGGAACGATTAGTCCAGCTCCTGGAGACACATAATAGCTGCAATCATCCAGTTAAGTTCACGTACAATATGAGTACACACTCTGTGAACTACTTGGATGTGGAGATTTCGATTAGAGATGGATACATTAATACATCCATCTTCAGCAAACCCACGGACAGGAATAACCTGTTGCATTTTTCTAGTTTCCACCCTACACCCCTCAAGCGGGGTCTGCCCTATTCCCAGTTACTTAGGGTCCGCCGGATCACTTCTGATCCTGTGCTAGCGGAAACCCAAATGAACAGCATGATTAGCAAATTTCTAGCTAGAGGTTATCCATTAGCATTACTTGAGCAAGTTAAACTGAAGGCTCTGGCCACAGATCAGTCCAAACTATTACAGGCTAAACCTAAAACCACTGAGTCTAACACTATTTTGCCATGGGTAGGCCAATTTAGCCCAGCTAGTAGTGGTATCAATCAGATTTCTAAAAGTATGTGGCATATAGTACAATCTGATAAGGAATTGAACCTGGGCCAGACAAAATTGTTGTCATGCTACACTAGACGGCGTAACATTAGGGATATGCTTGTCGAAGCAGATATCTCTCCTAACCCACAGGTATTATTACAGGCCAACTCCAGAGGGTGTATTAGATGTACATGCACCACATGTCAATTCATGATTAGTGGCAAAAGTTTGTCGCATCCACTCACGGGTAGAGTTTTGACTATTAACTACACACTTACCTGTTCCTCTAAGTTCGTAGTCTACCAGTTGCTGTGTCCGTGTGGGCTGTCATACATAGGTAAAACAGAAAGAATGTTTAAAGAACGTATGGCAGCCCACCGGTCGGCAATTAAAGCAGCCATTGCCAAAGGTTCGAGTGACCAGCCGGTCGCTCGACATTTTGCGGTGGCACGACACTCGTTAGTGGCTCTACGATACCGAATGATCGACCACGTCCCCCCCCCCTCACCCGGGGTGGTGATAGGTGTCTTAAACTCCTCCGGCTTGAAACCAGGTGGATTCACCGTCTGGGGACATTGCACCCGAGAGGTCTAAACGAGCATTTAGGGCTCAATGTATTCTTATAAGTTCTATGGACAGTTTGTTACTATATAGTCGCAGGTGGTATCCTGCATTGTATATGCTGGGTACCTGGGATGTAGGGACCATGGTGCCCCAATAACTTAGGGTCTAGTTATAGCATGACCCATAATGTGTGTTTTTATATTTAGCAATTGTTCGTACCACGCTGTGCCTACATTATGCATTGGTCCTTTGATGCTATTCGTCTTATCTGTTAATATCATGCTGGTGTATGCTGGTTTATTTTGATTATATGCCGACTTGCAATGTTTGATGTACACTGTAACAAGTTTTTTCAGTGGGTTCTTGATATATGCTGGTTACCGTGTTGGTGTTGCCTGTGTTGTATATTCAATATGCCTGCATGCTGCACTGTGTATTGGTGTTGCTATAGCTACTGGCCGTGGGTGATGACGTCATGTGAGAGCGCCGACGGACCAGGCGCGTGCCTGTGGTCCGGAAGCGTGGTGATGGCGTTTGCACACACTATTTAGGTAAGCACTTTTGTTTCTGTTCACTTGACCTGATGAAAATGCACGAGTAAAATGCATTGAAACGTTGTCTTCACTATGGATGTAAGTGTACTTTGTTTCCGCCGCTTGGAGTGCCGCACCCGACGCCGTGTATATTCCAATACTTGTGGAGGCACCCAGCGCTATTGGACAGCTTAATGGGAGAGCCGGACCTGCATGTTGTTTATATATATATATATATATATATATATATATAAATTATGCACATAGTAATACCCTCCACCCCTCCCCCACACACGTATATTTTCATACTCAATATATACGCTAAATCAGCTACATTTTTGCAAATACACCTGATGCGTTCAATTTCTTTTAAAAGCTATAGGTATTACTATGACTAATAGTCATCAAATATCATTTAATCTCCATTTAAAACAATGTATACTGTTCAGTACTTAAACAAGAGTGATAAAGAGTGATAAAATAATAGCTTACCAAAGAAGAAATACCACCATAAATTAGTACTAGAATATACTACCCCCCTTAAAAAAAGGTGTACAGTATTACATTCAGATCAAACGGGTAATGATAAATTCTTTAAACTTTAAAATATACAGTAGCTCTGCACCTAATTAGTTGTTACTGTATTTGTGTCGGTTGATGTGTTACATTACATTGGTATTTAACTTTTTTAATAGTGTCTAGTAAAAAAGAAAAAGAAAAAGCATGAAAAAAAAGTACGCTGTATAGTACATCCAATATATTTATTTGTGGAAACAATTGCAAACCTTCTTAAGAGTGAAGAGAGGGAAATAGGACTTATTTCTACTATACTCACGATTCTTGTCACCTCTCCACCTTGACCCTGGTTTAGCTCTCATATCCACATGAGCTGCTGTCTGCATTATCCCCATCATCAGCACCAGCAGCAGCAGAGTCAGAAATGCCATGCCCGATTACAGAACGAACATTATAATCTCTGGGAGAAGCAGCAACAGTCACACCGAGAAACATTTCCTCCGAGAGGTATGCAAAAATGGATATGACATCTCTAATATTTTCTTCCACGTCTGAAGCAGAAGCTCATGATAAATATAGACAGAGTCATTACATCTCTATTGAAGTGAGAATGGAGAGATTGTTATTCCATGAAGTAGGCGCAGAATTGCAGAAGTACCGGAAAGGAGCTGAATCCTCTCTGGGTTATCAGTTGCCTGCTTGCCTTGCTTCGTCTCTGTGCCTCTAAATATTTATCAACGTTTGTCACCGCTCTGCCAGTGAGGAGAGAGCAGATTCAAACATTTCCGCTCTCACAGTTTTCATGGCACATGCAGAGAGGGGAGAAGCATTGTCTGCACAATCAAACCGCACAGAAGACATCACAAAGAATAATACACACGAGCTGAAATACCTAATCAAAGTACTATCAACAACAATTCATAAAGGTGTCATTACACCAGCACAATATTGGTTGCAAGATTTAATATACAATCTTGGGGGCCGATTTTGAATGGGAAGCAAATAAATAAAAAAGCAAGTACAGTAACTTTGCACCTTGACAAACCGAGTTGATCGCTCGCTAGCTATTTTTTGCAGCGCTGCGAACAGATAGTCGCCGCCTATAGGGGAGTGTATGTTCGCTTTGCAAGTGTGCGATCGCATGTGCAGCCGAGCGGTACAAAAAAGTTTTGTGCAGTTTCTGAGTAGCTCAGAACTTACTCAGCCGCTGCGATCACTTCAGCCTGTCCGGTCCCAGAATTGACGTCAGACACCCACCCTGCAAACACTTGGACACGCCTGCTTTTTTCCAACCGCTCCCAGAAAACGGTCAGTTGACACCCACAAACGCCTCCTTCCTGTCAATCTCCTTGCGTTCGGCTGTGCGAATGGATTCTTTGTAAATCCATTACCTACCAACGATCCGCTTTGTACCCGTACAACGCGCCTGCGCATTGCAGTGCATACGCATGCGCAGTTCTGACCTGATCGCAGCGCAGCGAAAAATCCTAGCATGCGATCAGGTCGGAATGACCCCCCATGCTGCAATGCAAGCGATGCAAATAATTTTTTTTTACATGCAGGGTAAACGTTGGCTGCTTTTGCATGTGTAGTCCACAAATGTTGGAGTTTTTATTCTACATTTTATGTCCATTGTAATGGAGTAATGAGTTAGCCGGAGGTGCGGTTTCCCGGCCGAACTCTGACATTTTTTAAAGCTGCAATCATTTACAAGGCATGATTTTGCCTTGTACATGATTCCCACATTAAAAAAATGTCAGAGTTCGGCCTAGGGATCCCTCACTTTCAGCCAATGCAGACTTCATTACATCCGGTCCTTAGCATAGTTTTCTACCCCACCTTTAACAAGGTGCAAAGTGACTTCCTTTTTTTTTTTTTGGCCTTGTTGTCAACTTAAAATTAGCTACTTAGTGACTTAGGGGGACATGTACTAAGCAGTGATAAAAGTGGAGTAGTTGCCCATGGCTGCTCTGTTTATGTTTATAGTATGCAAATGATAAATGTTACGGCCAGAGCCGGCGCCACCACTAGGCAGCTTTAGGCAGCTGCCTATGGGCGGCGGCTACTGGAGGGCGGCAGCTCACGCTGCTGATGAATGCTTCCCTGACCCTTGCTCAGCTGAGCTCCTCCTCTTCCTTAAGAGGAATATGTCGAGTATTACCGGGGAGGCGACCTGTAATTATAGCCTGCAGCACGCTGCTTACTCTATGTGCAAAGAGTATTAGAGGCGCTGCCGATGGGTTACACTCACACTGTCAGCGCTAGCGGCGGAGAACAGTTGGGCGGCCGCGGCATCCCTGCAGCGCTGACAATGTGAGTGTAACCCATCGGCAGCGCCTCTAATACTCTTTGCACATAGAGTAAGCAGCGTGCTGCCGGCTATAATTACAGTTCTTCTCTCTGCCTCTCCGGTATTGTTACAGTTCTTCTGCTCCTCTCCGCGCTGACATACTGTATTCCCGCCCCGCACCACAAGAACAGACTCTGCATGTGGGAGTCCTGCGGATATGATTGTGTTGTGCTTTGTGAGGGACTGGGACTACACTGCAGAGCAGACTGCGGGCGGCTCCCCTGCTGCTGTTCCCTGTCTGAGTCGGTGGATTACAGTCCCCTTCTTATGCAGCCTGCAATAAATCTCTTCTTCACTGGGACTCCTTCTCCTGCAGCCATAAGGTACCCTTATATTGCAGGCTCAGTACTCCATTCCTCTACTGTAGAAGAATTTGGATTTGAGGTTGTGATTTGGGGGGGTGGGTGCAGATATAGATATATATGCGTATATATATATATATATATATATAGTATATATATATATATAGGGTGTTTATATATATATACGCAATCATATATTATATATATATATATATATTAATCAGTTAATATCCGGCACTCAATTACATAGCATAAATACATGCCCCGTTGCGCTCTGCTGTATATTGCATGGCAGTTAATGTATAAAGATTCAGTTCAGCTGCACTCAGGGGTAATCTATCCTATGTCCAGACACAGTACAGCCTGTCTGGGGGTCCCCGCAAAATGTCACACATAGTGTTTTTTTTTAAATATAATTTTCAGAGCCTGGGTGGGGTTTTTTTTTGGCGGGGGGAGGGGGGGGGGGTGTAGTGCGGCAGACACATGTTTTGCCTAGGGTGCCGAGAAACCTTGCACCGGCCCTGGTTACGGCAATGCTGATTGGTTGCCATGGGCAATTTCTTCCCAGGTTCACTTCTCCACTTTTATCACTGCTTAGTACATGTCCCCCTTAGGGGTCTATATCCTAAGCCTTGGAGAGAGATAAAGTGGACAGAGATACAGTACTAGCCAATCAGTTAATAACTGCCATGTTACAGGCTGTGTTTGAAAAATGACAGACAGAAAAATAGGGACATTTCTACGAACATGTCTGGTAATCAGGACATAGGCAAATAACTACCCAGGGTTCAGGCAGGCATAGGGGGGTGGCTGCCTTGTAGCACAGAACTTGGCACGCAGGGTGCCTGGATCAGCATGCTGCCTCCTGGCGTGTCCTTTGGACCCTCTGGGTGCTTAGCTTGCCCCTAGGCTTGATGGCAAGCAGCTGCGGGGCCACCCAAAGCATCATAAGGAGCTCAGCATCTCCCCCTGGTGCAAGCAGCCCCTCCTCCTCATTGTTATATCACATACTTACCTACCTTTTATGTCTCCTCCTGAGAAGCCCAGAGTGGAGATGAAGCAGGATACTTTGGGGGGTGGGACCAGACTGTAATGTCATTAGGCCCACCCCCAAGATAGGGAAATGCCCACGTTCCGCGGGTACCCGGGTAGTGGCAGGCCTAAACAGCGCGATTCACGTCTTTAGCTCCTCCCCACCACTCAGCCACTGATATTTTAGGTATTTTATCCGCATCCTTTACACTTCAGCAGGAAACGGGTGGGATGAGAGTCACCTATCATTTTGGGGCTACCGGGGACTACCCCAATGATCGGGAGGCACCTGCAGCTTCTGGGAGGGTAATCAGGTATGTTATATCATGGTATCACACGTTCAGATGGCAGGGCCATCACAGGGCATCCTATTATCCAGTCGTGGCCCTGTGCTAAACAATACAAATATTTCACCTCTCCACACCCGCCACAGAAAATAGACTCAAAGGGTTTTGGGTTGGGTATGGGATGCCGGCGGGCCGGGTTGCCACTGCTCAGCATACCGACGCTGGCAACCAGATTGCCGGTTGGTGGGAGGGCGAGCACAATGATGCCCCTTGCCTGCTATGCTATGCTCTCCACGGGTTCTATTCCCACTCTATGGGTGTCATGGACACCCACGAGTGGGAATAGCCCCTGTAAGTCGGCATTCAGGCTGTCGACATTTCTAGCGGTCAGGATTCCGGCATCCTGACTGCCGGCGTCCCGACCACTGGCAACATGACGACATCCCCCTCAAAGGGCCTGATGCAACTTGAAGGAAATTTGCCACGCTTGCTCCCACGTTGCATGCACAGAATAAAGGCGTGCATTCGCTCTAATGCAGCTTTGGAAGCACCCTGCTGCGCTACTGCCCCAGTCAATATGCTTGTGCCACTACTAGTCAGCATGATCACTAACCTATCCTTGGTGCAAAGCATGCATGTAAAAGTATGGAGACCCTCTTCTAGAGAGTACGAATACATTTAGCCAAATGGCTAATTATCGGCTGGTACTGTAGCTATGTTTTAGACACATATCCTATTTAACCCCTTAAACAGCTCACTATAGGTGGATCGCTTCTTTTACGTCATGTTTCAGACTTCCAGAAAATAATGTATAATATATAAATAATTGTACAGACACTCTTGGAATAATTGCCCTATACATGCTGTTAACATGCTCCACTGAAAACTTAAGCTTATAGCGTGTTGACATCTGTTTTATATTTGCTCGGAGTTGAAAGCTAATCAGCTTCATTATGATGACAATATTCACTGTACTGTACATAGCTGTGAGCTGATCAATGAGTCATTTTATTCAAGCATGCAAGGTTATCCCGCAATCAATACTGCAAACGGCATCACAAGCATAAAAGCGAGAGAAGTCTTATTATTCATTACTTCACCCATAAAATGTGTGCAACAGAATATTCATTCTAAGGAGAATATCAAGTTCACCAACAAGGCTCCATCCGCTGAAGCCTAAGATTCCAATCAGGGCGAATTGGACTTTTCTGGAAAATATATTGAGCATGTCTGAGTGAGTCCATGCAGTTACATTTTCATTTAAGCATGGTTCACTGGAAGAACTGACATGCTGAGCGGTACACAACTGAAAAAGTGACAATAACACCAGACGTTGTGGAGAAAATGTTTACACATCATGGGAACAACAAATATTTCTACTAATTAAGCAAATTATAATTAACACACCACCCAACCTCCCTGATTTCGGTGGGACAGGCCCTATTTAAGGGAACAGTCCCTATTTAGGGGTACTGTCCCACCCTGCGCTCACGCCTCCCGCGTGCTGGAACCACACCCTCTGTCCTGATTCCAGATGTGCAATTGTTGAGAAGTATGCTATTAACACAGGAATAATAAATGAATAGGAGTAGAAATATTCTCTGAAGCTTATTGGGAACAGGAGGCAGATCATAATACACTGACCAAAGTAATGGCAAGCTATATAGAGAGTACAAATCTCTGGATCTGCCAAATGTTCTGCCATTTACAGTCATGTCAAATAGCCCATCTTGGCACATCATCGCTCGGCCACCCAGAGCAATTTCTCTGATCAAAATGTGCATCTTATTCGCATAAATAAACTACTGGAAGAAACAGAACTGCATTGCTAGTGTACGCAGGCCACTGGAGTGTGTGACATTTGTACATCTATGTGCAACTGAGTCTGAATCTCAGTCTGAGGGCCGGGTATAATGAAGTCCGAGTTGGCTGAGGTGCTGGTTCCAGGCCGAACTCAGGCTTTTTTTTTTTTTTAAAGCGGCAATCATTTACAAGGTAGGGTTTTGCCTTGTACATGAGTGCCGCTTTAAACTCGGACTTCATTACATCCGGCGCCTGAGCCTGATAAAAGGGCTCCAATGTGAGCAGGTGCAGGTTTTCCTCATGTCAAGTTCTTTTGTACTTTATATGCGACCTTGCACATGTGTAAAACCAGTTCCTGTGCAGCTAAAGTCGCAGTCTAGCATCTCTAGTAAACTGTGAGCAGCTTTTTGCCGTTATGACCAAAATGCAACATTTAAAGAAAAATACAGTCTGCATTGATCCAATAGGATTATTTTAATTAATAATAATTAGAGATGAGCGGGTTCGGATTTAACGCCAGAATTAATGCCAGTTCGGTTTTATCTGGATTTTTTCTATTGGCTATCCAAAACACGTGACATCCGTGAGCCAATAAGATGCCGCTTTGAGAACGAGTAAATCCGAGTAAAACCAAACCCGCTCATCTCTAATAATAATAATACTTCGCACCCCCATAAGTGCCCATCCAGCACTAGCTCTATATGAGCTCATGCATATCCTGTGCGGCGCCATCTTTCTGAATACATCACTGGAAAGATGCACCACAGGAGAAACATAGGGAGCCGGTGCACCACACGGAAGGCACATTTGTCAATCATCGTGCAGGGTGTGTAGTGCACATGGGCCCATGTATCCAGGGGGGTCCTGCACGCACTTCAGCCATGATATTTATGTAATTGTTATGAGGACAAAGGGGATAATGATTTTAATGAAAACATTTAAAAAGGCAATTTTTATGACATTGAAGTAATCAGGGGTTAAATCAATCTGAATATAATTACAGTAACTCATTATGTGAGGGTGTTAATTTAAATGAAGATGAGAGAGTTAAAAATTATAAAGGGGTTATCTATGTTGAATGGGATATAATAATGATCCTTAAGGTGTCAATCATAAGGGGACAATACTGTGTGTCAGTCACAAGATTGCTTTATTATTGGCTGGGATGCTCTCTGTATTGTATGTCCCTAAAATGCTCTAAGTTTTGTGTACAGGTAGACAGAGGCAATATAATATTATTTTTACTTTCTCTACTAGGGAAAATGTATGTTAGCTCCCCCTCCTTTCTGTTGGCCCCACCTACAGCTAATTTGGCCCTGCCTACATGAAGACACATTGATTATGTTTTTCCATTTTTATTTCCCAATCCACCCCTACATGGGTGTGCCTATGAGAATCCACCCACGCTACTTATTTGTAACCTCTTCACTGCTGGGGCTCCATATCAAGATGATTCTCAAATGGCCCCACTTTTTTTTTTTTTTTTACTGTCTGTGTCTCTCGGCCTATATGCCTTAATAGCGATCACGTTTCTAAGGGACATGAGAGCTGCGTGTCTGCCGGCTCTCCGAGTGTCTGAGACACGGCTTAGAACGCTAAGCAAAGGAATGCCGACTGATTTAGCATTTATGTCTAAGGTGTCCGTGCTGGTAATCCTGCATTGCCAGGCAATGGAAGGGTTAAAATCGTGCTGTAACAAATCTCTTGCACTTTCACAAGCACAGACAAAATGTTCCTTCTTCATAATCAGAATTTTGTCCCATGTAGCTTTAATGTGGGCAGCTTTGAAATGGTGCTGTCGGTGAGCTGCTGACTGGAGGAAATGCTTGGAATCCTGGGAGCTGGAATTAATTACCTCCTCCAAGTACAAAGAAAAGATAAATAAATTATTAAAGCTGATTTTGGAATGAAATATGCTTCTCCTGAAGAAATCACTTTTGCAAATAAAAAAAACAAAAAAACTCAAACAAAGACCCAATACTCTTCTATAACGCGGCAACATATTTATGCCCATATGTATCAAGCCTTGGAGAGTGATAAATAGCATGGTGATAAAGTACCAACCAATCAGCTTCTGTCATTTTTCAAACACAGCCTATAACATGGCAGTTAGGAGCTGATTGGCTGTTACTTTATCAAAGTGCTATTTATCACTCTCCATGACTTGATAAATGTGTCCCTGACTTTATTGTATCCTAGTTATTTATATGCAGTTGTAAAAGATAGATTTATAGCTATGCAATATAGAAGTCTATTTACAGTATTAAACCTAAAAAAATTGCTATCTCTGGCAGTAAAGTCTGGTTTTGTTGGAGTTATGGACCCAAAACAGGGAAATCAGAGACTTTTCAGTGCTGAAAGTCTTGACAAAGGGGGTAATTCAGAGTTAATCGCAGCAGCAAATTTGTTAGCAGTTGGCCAAAACCATGTGCACTGCAGGTGGGGCAGATGTAACATGTGCAGAGAGCGTTAGATTTGGGTGGGTTATTTTGTTCCTGTGCAGGGTAAATACTGGCAGCTTTATTTTTACACTGCAAATTAGATTTCAGCTTGAACACACCCCACCCAAATCTAACTCTCTCTGTACATGTTATACCTGCCCCCCCCCTGCACTGTACATGGTTTTGCCCAACTGCTAACAAATTTGCTGCTGCGAACAGGTCTGAATTAGGCCCAAACTGAGGTGGAAGGTGTGTCCTAAATAAGGTATGTGATTGGATGGCTCCAGCTCCTGTCCAATCAGATACCATTGTAATTAAAACTCCTGTTTTTGTCAGATTTCTATTATTCAGGGTGCAGTTACAAAAGAGTTATTGTCTTTAGAAGAATATTCTTTGGGGGTGATTTATTAAAGATTGGAGCGAAAGTGGAGAGAGATAAAGTACCAGCCAATCAGCTCTCAACTGTCATTTACAGGCTTGTGTTTGAAAGATGTCAGTTAGAAGTTGATTGGTTGGTACTTTACCTCTGTCCCTCTTATGTTGTGAATATTATAAAGGAATACAGTACTACCAGTCTCAGATTGTTAAGGGGGGTACACATGAAGAGATGTGTGCTGAGCGATCTATCACAGATCGCAATGTGTGCTGAGCGGAGGGGGGGACGGGGGGCTGCTGACTTCACACGGCGGTGAAGCGAGCGACCTGATTAGATTGTACCTGCATGCAGGCCAAATCTAGAGCCGGCGATAGCGATGTGCGGGATCGCGCATCACTATCGCTATGGGGCATACACATGGAGCGATGTGTGCTTCTTTTCTAAGTAGAAATTAAGCAAAAATCGCTCCGTGTGTACCCCAGTTTAGACTTGTAGAAAGAAGGATTTGCCTTAAATTTTTAGAATATAAACTTAGAAGTCTCGAAAATCTATGTAACTGTGAGAAATTATTACCACAAATCAGCAGATCACATACTTTCCCACAGCAGAACGGTTCTGAGTTCTCCTGTCCAAGGCAGGAAATAAAGCCGAAGGTAATTTCACCACGGAGGATTCATACTTTAGATCAAATGCAGGAAATGTCAGATGGTTACTTATCCAGGTTACTCAGGTTTTCCCCAGTAAGTTTAACACATGCATAAAGTTTGGAAAGAGATGACATCATGTCCATACTAAAACTAATTTCACTTTCAATGTTCACTGAAAAGAAAGTATTTTTAGACACTACTATTCAATAATTAAAGTACAGACTTTTGTTGTTTGCTAATGCTAAAAGCTAAATGCTAAATAAATGAGCTACCTAAGGGCCTAGTTTAAGACGTGCTCATGTGATGCCAAATTAAATTCTAACAATTAACATATACGTAACCAAATAATCATAATAAAAAGACAGAGACATTAATTGCTATAAAAATATATCAAATTAATATGATAAAAATAAGGGACAGGGGGAAGAGGAGAAAAGTACTGTATGGTGGTAAATAAAGAACGGTTGACAAACTATAAAAAAACACACACAAATGAAAAAAAACACCTTCCTTAGAAACAACTTATAGTGGACCCACATGGACAAGTGGTGCAACCAAACTAAAGTATAGTGCACCTATTTAACAAGACTGAAATCAACACAAATACAGCGACAGACGCTCATGCCGCCAACACTAAAGCATCAATCAAAAACAACGGAAGACCGCCATAAAAGAAAGGAAAACTACAAGCAAACCTTAAGCCTAAGAACAAAGAGGCTGGGCAGGAAGTTCCACACAGAGATTACCGAACAGGAATGGACACACCCCTCTGTAAATGACCAATCACAACCACTTAACAGAAAAACAGACAATCACACCACAGTGTAGTAAACCTTAACCCATTCCTTACCCCCCAAGTTGTCATGTCCCCAATGAGCCAATGGCCTCAGGGTTTAACTAATGTCAGGTTTAAATTAAACCTTCAGCTGCCCTAAAGATTCCACCCATTTTTGAACATTACCATATTAAATTAATTATGCAGTACCACTTAATATTTTGTATACCTTGAATTCCTGTCTAAAGCCATATGGAAGTGGCAAGCATGGTTAAACCACGAAATGGAAATATGAAAGAACAATTCTGGATCTTTATCTGGTGTATAATTCTGAATTCTGTTCTGTAGCTTGCTGTAAAATTTAAATATTGTATTACCATTATGCCGAGACGGAAAACGAATATAATTTGTAGTACATGTAAATTCAAAATTGCTCCAGTGTGAAGCTGGGACGGGTCGCTAGTTAACAATAAAATAGCAAAAATTTCACATCCAAAAGTCTAGGGGAATCTGGACAGGGTGGACATCTGAATTCTAATGATCAATTTCAGGCTGTAGCTTTATTGCATCTGCTGTAACTTTATTGCTCTGGTTGTTTATTGCGGTGCAGCATCATATCACGCCCCACCGCTGAGACAGGCAGAACAGATAAGCTGCCATGGTGGGCTGCCAGAACACAGGTGCGAACGTACAGAAGACATAAAAAAAGGTAAGTGTGGGGGCTGGAGAGACACTTGTGTGGGCTGGGCCAGAGTCTGCAGGGATTCATTCATGTTGTATAAGATATACTGTATATGTTAGTAAACAACTTCCTGGAGCTACAGCTGGAGAGACACTCGTATGGGCTAGAGAGAAACAAAGGGGGATAGGAAGCACAGAACCACAAGGCCACACCCTTCCATGTGACCACACTCCTTACAAGATTCCATGCCCCTTAACATGCACATTCTAGTCTTAGGCATGCGCAAAAGCTCAAACGTGGGGGGAGGGTGGGGGCACTAGACTAAAACTTGCCAAGGGCACCAAATTAGTCAGGGCTGGTTTGCACACAGATATACATACAAGCGTTGCTCACTTGTGCCAGATGTCTAATGTCTTATGGCCTATTGAGGCTAATTGTATGAGGACACATCTGTAATGTGATTCCGTTACCAAAAACATGGTAATTCCATTGCCTCAAATAGAAAAAAATGTGAGAGGCGTCTCTTTTTAAAAATGAGCTTGTATTTAGAAACTTAAAACTGAATTTAAGATCTGAGATCGCAAAAGCGGAATAAATAATTTAACTTTTTTTTTTACCTTCTTTGGTAACGGAATCACCTTTACTGTTGTACATTTTAATGTAACCACATCATAGAGATTTAGGGGCACATTTACTAATCAGTGATAAGAGTGGAGAAGTTGCCCATGGCAACCAATCAGCACTGAAGTAACATCTATAATTTGCATACTATTAAATGATACAGAGCTGCTGATTGGTTGGTTGATGGGGCAACTTTTCCACTGGCTCACTTCTCCGCTCTTATCACTGCTTAGTAACTGTTTCCCTTAATTATTTATGATTTGTTAAATTGTCTTATTTCCATTATATTAACCTTGATATTGAGATATTATGTGATAATTTGAATCAAACAGCTATATTTTCATAGCTTTATATGCAAATGAATGAAAGCCATAATACTGTTTTCATTTAGTGGACACTGATAGTTAAAACAAAACCCTAATATGAAGCACTAGATCACAAATCAAAATTATTTTCCTCTTTTAGCAAAATAGAGCACTTCACTGATTAATAATTTACATGTGTTGATTTTTATGTTTTAGGCTCTAAGGGGGATATTCAGGTTTGTTAGCAAACCAAAAAAGCACACTAATGGGCAAAACCATATTGTACTGCAGGGGGTAAAAGATATAACATGTGCAGAGAGATTTGGATTTCTGTGGGTTATATTGTTTCTGTGCATGGTAAATACTGGCTGCTTTATTTTTACACTGCAATTTAGATCTCAGTTTGAACACCTCCACTCCATTCAAATCTAACTATCTCTGCACATGTTACAGTACATCTGCCCCACCTGCAGTGCAACATGGTTTTGCCCATTAGTGTACTTTTTTGGTTTGCTAACAAACTTGAATAAGTCCCTATGTCCATATTTTCATGGAATTGCCCAAAAGTTCCTTCATAACTTCGCAGTCCGGGACCAGACAATTTGACCCTGACTTATATAATAAAAAGAATAAATAGTGACATGAAAGTTAAGCATTTAAAAACAATACTTTCCATCTGGAAAAAATGCATAAGTGAACAAGACAATTTTATATGTTTACAGTTAAAAATAAAATAATGAAATATGTGCATATTATTATTTTACCACATAGATTTATTTAATGTTCTATTATTCTAAACTGAAATAATATTGGGGCCAGAATATGATATATGTCACCAGAGACATATAATGTATTGTTCAGCTCCATAGTAATGTAAATAACATTACTAACTACTTTACGGTTTGCTTCAGTTTAACATTCAGTTATTTTACCTTCCAGTGAGTTTTCACATACAGTACGCTTAATTTGGAAATTTTTCTAATTTGGCTTGTACTTCAGTGAAACCGTAGGAATTCAATAAGTGTTGTTCTTGGCGTAAACGTCCAGCACTGAGCTAACGAAATACCTCTAAGTCCATGGTCTTTTAAAAATATAAAAACTTTGTCTTTTATAGAGAATACTGCCAATTAACTTTCATATGGTTGCACATTTTTCCTTTTAAAGTTTACAAAGTGTAATTATAAGCACCCAAACTGTAACTTGTAGATTTGAAATGTTTATATACCTAGGTTATTCTTATTAGAAGGCTAGCTAACGGGACTATATCACTCACATATGTTTATTATTATTATTATTATTATTATTTGCAAATGCAGAAATATCAAATCAATACCAAATGCAACACTGAATTTATTTTTAAGAACAGGACAAATATGACATAAGGAATGAATTTTGTAAAAAAAAAAAAAAAAAAATTAAGCCAATTTAAAACTCAGGATTATTTTTATTATTTTTGCTAACTAACATTTTTTTCGGAGTCTTTCCTTTTCTATTTTGCAGGAATTTGTTGGCCTAGTGGGCCCTATACATTTGTCGATCCGCCGCCGAGCTGCCTGACGGCGGATACGGTCGACGGGCGACCTGGCGCGGGGGGCAGTGACGGGGGGAGTAAAGTTTGTACACTCCCCCCGTCACCCGGCTCCATAGCAGTGCAGGCAAATATGGACGAGATCGTCCATATTGGCCTGCATGCACAAGCGACGGGGAACCAGCGATGAATGAGCGCTGGGCCGTGCATTGTTCATCGCTGGTGCCTCCACACTGAAACATATGAACGGTATCTCGTTCATTAATGAATGAGATCGTTCATATCTTTCAGTATTCTCGCCCAGTGTGTAGGGCCCATTAGACTGACTCATTTCATAGGCAATGGGTACAACAGTGCCCCCTGCAGGTCATAAATACAAAGACTAATTAAAAAACATACAGAAGAATAGAAACACAACCAAATGGTATAATAGCACTGAGTTAAATTTTTATTTATAAAACTCAAAGTTCAACTCATCAATAGACTTTAAAGAGGAACGCATGTGAAGTGCTTAACCAAATGTTTCCCTCTCACCAACTAATATTTATTAATTTTTAATAAATATAATAATTGGAGAAAATCTGTTCCATCTCCTGACTGCATGAGCTGTGGAGACCAAGGAGAGTGCCCCCCACCTTCCCTTCTCCCCTAATGACTCCTACAGTGATGGAGACTGGTCCAATAAACTAGTATTTTATATTTTATATTTTGATAAAAAAGCCAGATGATACACAACTGATTTTTTTGTTTTACAAAAGACGCCACCTGCGGCATTAGCACATGCACTCAGATCCGCTACACCTGAAGATGCACCACTGATTCACCCTGCCTCTACCTCTGATCATTGTCAAGCTGGAAGAAGACTTTTAAGCCAAGCGTCATACTTTTATTAGAATGACAGACATTCCTTGCAGCATTTCTCTGCATTGTGCACCATCTAGTCTTACTTCTGTTTAATAAAATACACAGTTCTTGCAGATGACAAGTAGTCCCACAAAAGTATGCTACCACCACCACATTTCTCTGTAGATGTTGGGCCAAGTGTACCAGCCAGCTGGTTGTCAAATGTGCAAATTTTTTGGCAATTTAGTTATGTGATGGTTTTGCCTTTAAAAAAAGTGGCGCTTTAAATCTTATGGCTAAATTGCAGAAATATTGGCACTTTCAGCAAACCAACAAGCTAGCTTATACCCTTCCATATAACCTAGTCTCGAGGCCGCTTTCCCAACCTTCTGCCTCATGTCTGCGCCATCTCTGCCTCACTTACTTCCTGCCTTCGGGCCACCTTCTGCTTGCTTGTGACTCATGCATACAAAAGGAGAAAAAGAAAGCTCTGGTGTGGGCGCACTCTTGAAACAAAAAAAGATAATTCTTTGGATATGAGTTAAGAAATGTAAAAACAATGTTTATTGAAGAATTAATTAAAAGCTATTAACATCCCACTATGATCAAAAGCGTATTTTTTGGTTATTTAAAGATAATTAGATTAATTTATATTATTCTTTATTGGAAACAATTAATAAAGGTATTGGACAAGAGAAAAGGAAATGTTCTGGTCTCGGTAATCACACAAAATAAATTAGAAAGGTTACAGACACTTGATAGTCTAGCAACCGTTTCTACTGACCAGCACAGAAATTCTGTGTTGCTGAAAACCCGGAAGTGAATAAGCCCAGCGGGTGAAACGCGTTTTCCACAGGATCCAAACAGGAGATTCCTTTATGGATATTTACTGATTACCGGAGGCTCCCGGAATTTGATATCTACACATCATGAGTATCAAACTTGGCTATTCTTTACCTTATAAATGTTAAGCTTAACCATGCTAAATAGACTTAGCAATCTTAATCCGGTGGACTTTCCACCTACTGCACAGGTTATCATTTGCTGCATGTAAAGGTTATCCAGCCGGGTTCAATAAGGTGTGCATTGCACTGCTTTCTTATCAACAGTAAACCTGCATTATCTCTGCACAGGTTCTCACATATTCAGCATATCTGACATCAGTATATACAATTTAGAAACCTACCTTAATATGAGTCAGATCATATGCTAAACTTTGTGCAAAAACAGTGAATTCATACCACTGCACTCCTAGGTGCCTATGCACAGGACATATCTGGTTCCAGTTTCCATAGGAACCGTCCATCTACCTCTCATGCCTTTGAATGACATGCCAAAAAATTCTTTTCACATATAGAGACATTAGTTGTTCTCTCTTTTCTCCTCGGTCAATCTATCTGTGACCATCTACACAATTTGTCCAGCAATACTATTCTCCTCCTATTTTTTCATTCCCTACTGACATTCTTCACTGACCCAGCCCCTTTCTGTGGACTCTCATCCGCGATCCAGGGTGTATCACTGGCCAATGGGCAGATGAGTCACCCCGCCTAACGTGGAAAGCAGATCCACACATTTTCCTCACCCCTCCTTTTCTCCACATTTCTACTCACCTTTCTTATATAGGTGCACTCTCATTGGTAGATAGCCTCTCTACTATCATACCACGCTGTTAATGCCCGATCTCGTCCGATCTTGGAAGCTAAGCAGCGTTGTGCCGGGTCAGTACCTCAAAGGAGACTTTTTGGGAATACCTGGTGTTGTAGAGAAGGACACTATTCCCCTTCATCAGAAGGGTGGACACCAACAGCAGGATCACCACTTTTCCACTCCCCTCCCCCCCATCCCCTCTCCCCCTGTCCCCTCCCTTTGTTCTATCATCCTCCAACCAACCCCCCCTTTTTTTCCCTACCCACAACGGCCATGTATGCAGCATGCTTTAAAAATGTCTAATAAATGTCTTCAAATTTGAATTTGTGACCTAGGTACACCCGGTGATCAGTAATTTGTCCAACATTGACCCCTTATTGGTCTTTCTAAGACATAATATTGGATCTCCCTGTTTTCAGCAACACAGAATTTCTGTGCTGGTCAGTAGAAACGGTTGCTAGACTATCAAGTGTCTGTAACCTTTCTAATTTATTTTGTGTGATTACCGAGACCAGAACATTTCCTTTTCTCTTGTCCAATACCTTTATTAATTGTTTCCAATAAAGAATAATATAAATTAATCTAATTATCTTTAAATAACCAAAAAATACGCTTTTGATCATAGTGGGATGTTAATAGCTTTTAATTAATTCTTCAATAAACATTGTTTTTACATTTCTTAACTCATATCCAAAGAATTATCTTTTTTTGTTTCAAGAGTGCGACCACACCAGAGCTTTCTTTTTCTCCTTTTGTATGCATAGATACCTCCTAGCTCTGGGCGCACCGCCAATAAGGACTATAATTGAAAAGTTTTTTTCTTTTCTAATACCTGTCCATTTTGGCTTCTCCCTATCTCATTATAAATTACACCGGTGCCCGGTTCCCCTTTTCCTTGTTGCTTGTGACTCATGTCACCTATCTGTCTACACCCTCCCCCTAGATTGTGAGCTTCTTGGAGCAGGACCCTCTTGCCTCCTGTTCTCACAACCCTCTTCTCTTGCACTTCAATTACAGCTCTCTCCTACTCAGCAACCTTCTATACCCGCATATCTTCGCACTGGTAACCGTTCATCTTTTCCAATGGCTGCCCTCCCCTAGTAGTATGCTGATTACTCCTTTTCTTCCTTACATCGCAGCTGTATTGTGTATTTAGAATTGTGGTGCTAATTGTTACCTGTGCTCTGTTTTAGTTTTTCTGTTTCTGCAATGTTACGTTCTGTGTACCCTGTATTGTTCTAAAGTGTGCCATATGTATGGCACTGCAAACCACTTGTGGCACCTTATAAATAGAATGTAATAATAATAATAATACTAATAATAATAATAATAATTTGGCCTGTGGAGATTTCTTAGAGGCGTGGGCAGTGCTATATTGAAGCACATGTATCACTAAAAACTCTATCTTGCTTTCATCCAAAAATCCTTTCCCTGGGTCATTTGCTTTTTTTGGTAAGTTCCAGATATTGTATTTACGTATTTCACTTTCCATGATAGCTTATTTCTCACCAACCTCCCATATAGTCCAGTGTTATGTAGACCTCTTCATATGGTTGCTACCTGTACTCTAGGGTCTGAACTCTGCAACTCCCTCACAGCAACACTTGACTACTGTGTGCCTTCTCTTACAAATCTCCTTCTCGTTTAGTGCACACCTTTGAGTGAAGTTGGGGCCCACTTAGCAACACTTCCTACTTTCTCTTCGTTTAACTTCTGTCAGTGCCTCCACCTGAATCTGTATGGTGACAGAGGTAATGGCCGGGTCTTACGACCACCAGAGATTGATCCAGGAAACATCTGCCCCAACACCACTAACCTTTTTTGTTCCACCAACATAAAACTACACATTAGTTATTGGCAAAACCACAATATATTTACTTATAGTAAATATCAAAGAAACGGTGGCAAATTTCTGGATCTCAAAAGATTAACAAATGCAGTAACAAATAGTAGAAATGTTAATCTGGAGCGGAACCGCGGACACAATCGGGATACATGCGTGGTGCAATTTAGACACGTGCACTGTGCCGTAGAAATAAATAATGTTCTCCAGTGTGTTCATTGTCAGATATAAAAATGTGCCTACTTATGCACTAATATGAACCAAATTTGTTGTTGTTTTGTTTAAGGGTCACAATCTTTTAAAAAATATTGAGGGAAAGGCACATTTTCTTGGTAGTATTTTTCTTCCCTATATAAAATCCATCAATTGAACCCAGATCAGGTTTATAAAAGCCTTCTTCCTTCTAGCACTTTGGACACAGTTATTATATAGACCTTTGCCGGAAAGGAATAAATAATTGCACTTTATTGTACTTGCTCTTTAAAATATACCTCAGTATCATCTAACCAAGCTAGAGTTTAACAGCAATAACATCATCCGGCTGTAAAAACAACGGTGCCTGAATCTCTAATGTATTGACTATCTGAGTTCTTGGTATGTAATATGCACGGCAGACAATGTGCAGGAACAGGAGCAGGATTTCCAGTGTAGCATATCCCATGAAACCCTATGCCTTTCACTGTTATGGAGAGCTGGAAATGATTTATAGAAGGTTACTCACTAGATTGTCTGTCGGTGATATAGTCAAGTGCTGGAACTGACAAGCTTTGATTGTAAAACACCTGTGAATGTTCTGCAGATTAAGGCAATGCACACACTTCTGTTAATACATTAGTCTTGAGGCTCTTTGATTTGAATTGGGTGTTCCTCTAGGAACACGGTGGAAGTGACATTCAGGAATGTCACATGCAGAATAAATCAGGGGTGCACAATTTGGCGTAAGATAAAATGTGAAATTCAAAAAGTATGATCTTATTAGTCTTTGGGCAACAGAATTAGAAGCATGCAGTCAGCAATGGGATGATCCCGCGCCACTGCAGCCGGGATCAGCAGCAGCCTCTAGACTCCGCATTCTTCATTCACTCATGTTAAGTTAACGCAAGGGGGATAATCCCTACATACAGACCAAAGCATGTGCTGGTTACTTACTGATGCATTGTTGTAGCAAAATAACTATACGTACAGTAAGCATTGCTACTAGTTTCCTACAGGTCACCATCGTGTATCTGCTCTGCTGGAGGTGCAAAAGACCAGCCTCCTAACAGGTGTATATGCGCATAATTACTTGTGTGCAATTTCAGGAACACACTTTTTTGGACTACGGGGGTCATTCCGAGTTGATCGCTCGCTAGCTGTTTTTAGCAGCCGTGCAAACGCTATGCCGCTGCCCACTGGGAGTGTATTATAGCTTAGCAGAAGTGCGAACTAATGCATCACTGAGCGGCTACAAAAATTTTTTGTGCAGTTTCAGAGTAGCTCAAAACCTACTCAGCGCTTGCGATCACTTCAGACTGTTCTGTTCCGGATTTGACGTCACAAGCACGCCCTGCGTACGCCCAGACACGCCTGCGTTTTTTCGAACACTCCCTGAAAACGGTCAGTTGACACCCAGAAACGCCCACTTCATTTCAATCACTCTGCGGCGGCCATTGCGACTGAAAAGTTTCGCTAGACATTGTGCGAAATTACATTGACCGTTGTGAAAGTATGTCGCTTGTGTGCACTGCGCCGCATATGCATACACAGAAGTGCCGGTTTTTTACTTAATCGCAGCACAGCGAACATTTTCAGCTAGAGATCAACTCGGAATGACCCCCTATGGCTGCTGTAGTTGAGAAGGTCCCTGCCCACCCCTGATCTGACTCTCCACTCACAAGGTTTGATACATGCTAAATGCATGCATGTCTGCATAGGGGCATGTACAGTATGTACAGTTGCGCAATGTAACGTTAAGATATGCAAACTGGTGCAATACTGACTCTACATAGACCCTGGAATGCCTTACGCAATCGTGAGTGACATGCGGTAACAATGAAGTCTTCTCCAGCCATTCCACGGGATCTGGACTTTAGATTGCCAATGTCTAGGTTGACAGTCAATAGGTCGACACCATATGGTCGACATGCATTAACATTGACAAAAGGTCGACACGGACAAAAGGTTGACACTGGGGAATGTCGACATGGGCAAACGGTCAACAGGTTTAAATTGTCAACATGGCAATGGTTGACACACATATATGGTCGACACATGTTTTTAGTGTTTTTTTCATGATTTTGGACTTTTTCCATCCTTGACTATCCATGTCACAAAATCATAACTTTTAGTAACCTTGTGTCGTGCGAAGCGGAGCAAGACACCGCACCTGAAGTATAGCAAGCAAAGGCGTTTCTACAAATGGTGGTCCCAGATTAGAAAACTATCCACACTAACCCCAAAAATAATTTTTTTTAAAAATGTGTTGACCATTGTCATGCTGATTTTTTAACCTGTCCATGTCAACCTGTCAAAAGTCAACCTTTTGTCCATGTTGACCTTCTGATCATATGGGGTCGACCTAATCACTGTCCACCTAGACATTGTAGATCTTTCATACCACACCCCTATTCCACTGCCCTCCCCACCTACATAATAAAACAATATATACAAACCAGAGCTGGGCCTGACATGTAATTATAGTGATAAATACATATCATGTACATTGTATTCATCTGTGGTCATGTGTATTTTTGGGTCTATGGTTGGATGCAGCCTTTCTCGTATACAGATTCTCTAGGTACTTTTGCGGCTACGGAGACTATACCCATCCGGGCCTACTGTGTAGTTTGGTATTTGCAGACAGCACCTTGGTGACATAACATCAGCAGTCATAAGTCATTATGGGGCAGATGTATTAACCTGGAGAAGGCATAAGGAAGTGATAAACCAGTGATATGTGCAAGGTGATAAATGCACCAGCCAATCAGCTCCTAACTGTTAATTTACATATTGGAGATGATTGGCTGGTGTGTTATCACCTTGCACTCATCACTGGTTTATCACTTCCTTATGCCTTCTCCAGGTTAATACATCTGCCCCATAAGTGCTACTGCGACCACTTTCTGCAGAAGAGTTATTTACCTTGCTCCATATATACAGGGAAATCTTTTAGGGGTAGTATTATTTATTATTTTAAATAATAGGTATATTAGGTTCAAATTGGCAAAGAAGGATAAAATAAATGTTTTAATATTCTTCACTCATCATTACCTTAAGGCAGAGAGTTTCAACCTTTTATAAATTGCGGCACACTGTACAAGATTTAAATATTTCCAAGGCACACTCAAATATAATGGTGATACATAGTGCAGTTGCGTGTCCTAGGATGTCATGTCGCAGCTTCTCCATAGATAATGCCTGAGCCACATCTGAGGTAAGACAGAAGAGCCCAACACTGCCCGGGCCCAAAATTAGAACTGGCTCTGCAACCACCAAACCCACCAGTATTGATCGTTCCAGGGCCTCAGTAGCGGCAAAACACTGACAGGCCTGGCTCTGCTTCTTTGGCGGCACACCTGGAGACTGCTCAGGGCACACTAGTGTGCCACGGCACAGTGGTTGAAAAACACTGCCTTAAGGTAATGATGAGTGAAGAATATGAAAACATTTATTTTATCCTTCTTTGCCAATTTGAACCTAATATACCTATTATTTAAATTAATAAATAATGCTACCCCTAAAAGTTATTCCTCTGTACAAACATAGGGAGTTTTGTGTATATCTTTCTCTTACGTCCTAGAGGATGCTGGGGACTCCGTAAGGACCATGGGATAGACGGGCTGCGCAGGAGACATGGGCTCTTTAAGAAAGACTTTAGGTATGGGTGTGCACTGGCTCCTCCCTCTATGCCCCTCCTCCAGACCTCAGTTTGATACTGTGCCCAGAGGAGACTGGGTGCATTACAGGGAGCTCTCTTGAGTTTCCTGTCAGAAAGTATTTTAGTTAGGTTTTTTATTTTCAGGGAGCCTGCTGGCAACAGACTCCCTGCATCGAGGGACTGAGGAGAGAGAAGCAGACCTACTTCTGTGAGTTTCAAGGCTCTGCTTTTTAGGCTACTGGACACCATTAGCTCCAGAGGGAGTCGGAACACAGGTCTCACCCTGGAGTTCGTCCCGGAGCCGCGCCGCCGTCCTCCTCACAGAGCCGGAAGATAGAAGCCGGGTGAGTATGAGAATAAAGAAGACTTCAGAGGCGGCAGAAGACTTCAGATCTTCACTGAGGTAACGCACAGCAGTTAAGCTGTGCGCCATTGCTCCCACACAGCACACACAAACGGCAGTCACTGTAAGGGTGCAGGGCGCAGGGGGGGGGCGCCCTGGGCAGCAATATAACCTCAATTTCTGGCAAAAGATGATTTATACAGCTAGGCACTGTATATATAAGGAGCCCCCGCCAGTTTTTTATATATTTTAGTGGGACAGAAGCCCGCCGCTGAGGGGGCGGGGCTTCTTCCTCAGCACTCACCAGCGCCATTTTCTCCACAGCACAGCGCTGAGAGGAAGCTCCCCTGCTTATCCACAGTGAAAGAGGGTTTTAAAGAAGGGGGGGGGCACATAATTTGGCGCAAAAATAAAAATAACAGCGCTATCTGGGTAAACATATTGTGTGTTTTTTCTCCTGGGTCATAGCGCTGGGTGTGTGCTGGCATACTCTCTCTCTGTCTCTCCAAAGGGCCTTGTGGGGGAACTGTCTTCAGATAAGAGGATTCCCTGAGTGTGTGGTGTGTCGGTACGCGTGTGTCGGCATGTATGAGGTAAAAGGCTCTCATAGGGAGGAGGTGGAGTTAATGACTGTGGTGTCTCCGTCGGCAACACCGACACCTGACTGGTTGGATATGTGGAATGTTTTAGTGCTAATGTAAATTTATTGCACTGAGTCTAGGGAATGTACAGGCGTCAAACCCTGCCTTTCCCCTATGTCACAGGGACCTCCGGGGTCTCAAAAGCGCCCACTATCCAGAATAGTAGACACTGACGCCGACACGGATTCTGACTCCAGTGTCGACTACGATGATGCAAAGTTACAGCCAGAATAGGCAAATAGTATTCAATATATGATTATTGTAATAAAAGATGTTTTGCATATCACAGAGAAACCCCCTGTCCCTGACACGAGGGTACACATGTATAGGGTAAAGAAACCTGAGGTAACCTTTCCCCCCATCTCATGAACGAGTTATTGAAAAGGCTTGGGAATCTCCAGACAAGAAACTGCAGATTCCTAAAAGGATTCTTAGGGTGTATCCTTTCCCGCTAAGGACAGGATACGGTGAGAATCTTCCCCAAGGGGGGGGGGGGGGGAGCGTGGACACGCTTATCCAAAAGAGTAAAGCTGCAATACCAAGATATGGCTACCCTCAGGAATCCTGCTGATCGCAAACAGCAGGCTACCTTAAAGTCCATTTACACACATTCTAGTACCTTACTCAGACCGGCAATAGTGTCGGCTGGAGTTTGTAGCGCTGTAGCAGCGTGGATAGGTACCTTATCGACGGAAATGGATACCCTGGATAAGGGTACCATTTTATTGACCCGGGGTCATATTAACGATGCTGTCTTATATATGAGAGATGTTCAAAGAGACATTGGCCGACTGGGTTCCAGAATCAACGCTATGTCGATTTCTGCTAGACGAGTCCTAGGGACCCGGCAATGGACAGGTGATGCCGACTCAAAGAGGCATATGGAGGTTTTACCTTACAAGGGTGAGGAAGTGTTTGGGGAAGGTCTCTCGGGCCTGGTCTCCACAGCTACAGCTGGTAAATCAAAATTTTTAGGGGTAATTAGTGTAAACCAATCCGCTCATCACTAGTGGGTACTACACTAAAAAAGAAGCTTAGTGTGTGGCGCACTCTTTTGTAATGTTTATTAGTTAATAAAATGTAACTTTTATTTCATAATTTAAAATAGATCTCTATGTCCAGGCACATGGATATATTTGATAGCCTGAGAGTAGAACCTTTGTAAAATAGTAGCCCCAAATTTCAAATGTTCAGATACTGGTTAAATTACCGGAATAATAGGGGCAGAAAAGTATATTTTGTTATCAAACTTAGTGATATATTATTGAGTATTAGCTATGCTATTGGGTATGAATATTGCCTATTCGCACGACTAATTTAGTCTCAGATCTCTGACGTGAGTCTGACATAAACTGTTATTTAGAGAGTACGTGTTACTGTTTGCATAGGGAGCCTTTCTACGCCGTGAAACTATAATAGTTAGTACAGATCACATTGATAGATTTCATAATTACCTTAAGGAAACCCCTGCTTGGTTCTTCAAGGTTACCCTCAATCTTGTGGATGCATGAAAAGGTGGTAAAAATATGAATTGTAACATGCGTACACACTGTCTGTCAGTCTATTGTCCAGACTGCAGTGGTCGTACAGATGTAATTTAATACATTTTGTATCCACAACGGTTGAGATACAATTGTGGCCAAAAGGAGCAGTTCATACAAGAGAACAGATAAATTGATACACTGTCTCTGTGTTTTAAGGCATGCGTTCAACTGATCACCAAAAACATTCAAAGATTCTCTCTATGGTGATACATTTCTTAAATTCACATGGGAAGGTAAACGTCACATTCAGAGAGCATATATTTCAATTGTGATTATATCAAACGGTTAGAATGCCTAAAGACTGCAGAGCAGACTATTGCTCGCTGGATCTGTAACACGATTCAGCAGACGCATTCTACGGCTGGATTGCCGTTACCAAAATCGGTTAAGGCCCATTCCACTAGGAAGGTGGGCTCGTCTTGTGCGGCTGCCCGAGGGGTCTCGGTACTACAACTATGCCGAGCTGCTACTTGGTCGGGTTCAAACACCTTTGCAAAGTTGTATAAGTTTGATACCCTGGCTGAGGAGGACCTCCTGTTTGCTCAATCGGTGCTGCAGAGTCATCCGCACTCTCCCGCCCGTTTGGGAGCTTTGGTATAATCCCCATGGTCCTTACGGAGTCCCCAGCATCCTCTAGGACGTAAGAGAAAATAAGATTTTAAACCTAGCGGTAAATCTTTTTCTCGTAGTCCGTAGAGGATGCTGGGCGCCCGTCCCAAGTGCGGAATACTTCTGCAAGACTTGTATATAGTTTTGCTTACATAAGGGTTATGTTATAGTTTCATCTGTCTTGGACTGATGCTATGTTGTTTTCATACTGTTAACTGGTTAGTATATGACAAGTTATACGGTGTGATTGGTGTGGCTGGTATGAATCTTGCCCTTGGATTAACAAAAATCCTTTCCTCGTACTGTCCGTCTCCTCTGGGCACAGTTTCTCTAACTGAGGTCTGGAGGAGGGGCATAGAGGGAGGAGCCAGTGCACACCCATACCTAAAGTCTTTCTTAAAGTGCCCATGTCTCCTGCGGAGCCCGTCTATCGCATGGTCCTTACGGAGTCCCCAGCATCCTCTACGGACTACGAGAAAAAGATTTACCGGTAGGTTTAAAATCTTATTTTCTTTCGCGTATTGTCTGTTATAGTTCAGACCACTGGCCCTTGCGTCCCTCAAGTGATGTCAATATCTTCAGACTGATGCACTGGGATAGGATTGTGGTACTTGTGGAAAAGTGACAGGAGTGTCATGTGAGGAGGTAAAGGACAACAGGAAAAAAAAAACACTGACACTACAGAGCTCTGAGCTTAGTAACACCTTATTAAAAAAAGCAAAAATCTTGCCACAAAATGTAAATATATGAAATAAGTAAATTCTTGATATACATTAGATCAGTGTTTCTTAAACTCAGTCCTCATGGAACCCTAATCCTAACCGTTAGTTTACTAAGACAATAGATCTACTGGGGGTTCTAATTATTCCAGAGCATACTTTGAAAACACACTGTTAGAGATTGATGAGCGCCGAGTATGAGAAACAATGCATTAAACAAATGCAACTGGAAAAAAGGTGTAGAGAGGTGAAGTGGGGAGTATGGGAGGGAGAGTGAGAGGATGTGGAGTAGAAAGTGGGGGGAGTAAGTGAAAGAGAGATATATAAAGGGGGGAGACAGAAGAAGAGGCAGAGAGAAAGAGGCAGATTAGAGAGTGAGAGAAAAAGAAAGGGAGAGAGAGAGAGAGAGAGAGAGAGAGAGAGAGAGAGAGAGAGAAGGGCAGAGTGTTATGGCCCCCATACAGCGCGTCGGACTGGCTGACCGGTGATTCGCTTCCAGTCCATTTATGCCAGGACAATGTTTAGAAGCACCCGGCTCTTTACACCCGCTTCCTGCATCGTAGGTGATTGCAGGTGCGAGTGCTGAGAACCGAGTGCCTCTAAACATGTCCAGGCATAAATAAATAAAAGCGATTCCCCAGTCAGCCAGTTCGACGCAGCCTCCATACATCAGCAACAATTTGCAGATCCTCCGATGGCTGGGTCGTCAAATCAGGGATTTTTAACATTTTTAAATTCCCTAAATCCCTGATGGATCGGCAATCATCACTGGACGCCAATTGGCAGTTCTGGGAAACGGTGTTGCAATGTATGAGGGCCATTAGAAAGAAAAGGGATATAAAGAGAGAGAGAGAGAGAGAGAGAGAGAGAGAGAGAAGTGTGCAGATGGAGAGAGAATTAGAAAGAGGAAGAAATTGTGAGAGGAAAAGAGAGCGAAAGATGGAGAGAGGGGAGGAAAGGGAGACAAATAGTTAGAAAGAGGGGAGAGAGAAAGAGAGAGAAAGATGAAGCAGAAAGTGGAAGGGAGAGACACTGAGAGAGAGTGGTGGGGGAGAGAGAGAGTTAGAAAGATTTGGGAAATAGAGAGGGGAGTGTGAGAGAGAGGGGGATGCGGGGTAGAAATTGGTGTAAGAAAGTGAAAGACATATATAGAGGGGGGAGACAGAAGAAGAGGGAGAGAGAAGAGACAGAGAAGAGAGTGAGAGAAAGAGACAGTGGGAGAGAGAAGTGGAGAGAGAGACAGAGAGAGAGAGAGAGAGAGAGAGAGGAGGGCAGAAAGCGATGTGGTCCCCATATAGCATCAGACTGGCTGACTGGGAAACCGCTTCCAGTCCATTTATGCAAGGACAATGTTTAGAAGCACCCAGCTCTTTACACCCGCTACCTGCATCATAGGTGATTGCAGGTGTGAATGCAGAGAACTGGGTGCCTCTAATCCCGGCATAAATGGACCGGAAGCAGATCCCCGGTTAGTAAGTCCGACACAGCCCCCATACATCAGCAACCACATCAGAAACAAATTGTCACTATTTGCAGATCCCCCGATGGCTAGGTAATGAAATCAGGGATTTTTAATACTTTTAAATTCCCTAAATCCCTGATGGATCATCAATTATCACTGGATGCCAATTGGCAGTTCTGTGAAATGGGCCCGCAATGTATGTGGGTCATTAGAAAGAAAAGGCATATAAAGAAAGAGAGAGAGAGAGAGAGAGAGAGAGAGAGGGAGAGAGATAGAAGAGGATGGAGATGGAGAGAAAATGAGAAAGAAGGAGAAAGTATGAGAGGAGAAGAGGGGAGGAAGGGGAGACAGATAGTTAGAAAGAGGGGAGGAAGAAAGGGAGAAAAAGATGGTAGCAGAGTGTGGGAGGGAGAGAGAATGAGATAGAGTGGTGGGGGAGTGAGAGAGTTAGAAAGAGTTGGGAAAGAGAGAGGGGAGAGAGAGAGAGATAGTGAGAGAGAGAGAGAGAGAGAGAGAGAGAGAGAGAGATGATGAGGGGGAGAGAAAGAAAATCTTCCATACAGTTTTTGCAAAATACAAAGAGCCAATATCTACATAGCCTTCACTCATATCGCTGTAGCTAGATAGACTGTAAGAAAAACAACTTCACTAAACACAATGATTTATTTCTTGAAGCTTCCTATAGGAAATTGTATTCCTATACATTATATCAGGCTGTCAATAGATTTCATGAGAACATTTGTTTCATGTGTGACATTCAGCAAAGGTTAAAGTAATAAGCTATAAAATATGTTATTCCATCTGTGATTTACATTTGTGCGCTACAAAGCTGAGCCGTAAGCTGATGGTGATCTGGTTCTCCAGCTTAGCTAGTACACAGAGAGCAACAGATGTTCGCTGAGGCCCTCTCTGAGACATTGGTGCCACATTTTCAAAGGAAGCCCTAAAGCCATTATCATAAGAACTCTGTGACTATGGGTCCAAATAACCTGTACTCGGGCTAAGGAAGATGTGTAAGGAATTCAGAAGGTTAAGTTACAAATTGTTCATGGAAAAAGTATGGAGCTAAACTGATATATGAGAAGTGGAACTGAACTGTTAGCCATCACTGAAGAGGCCACTAATGGGGGTGATCCGGCCAATCGGCAACACGTGTATCACTGGGAAAGAAACTATTTGTTTTAGTCTTATAGTGTGCTATTACTATAAAAAGAAAACTTGATACTTTGGAAACAATTGCTGGTTACTCCTTTTGTGTTAAAAATAATTACCAGGGACCAGCAAGGTGGTCTTGGCCTTGGGTCTGCGAGATTTACATAATGGTCGGAAGGAAACGAGAACATTTTACTTTTTTTTCTGTAGCACAGAAAACCAGTTTTTATTTCTAGAAAAATTGTTATTATTATTCACAATCAAATGTCTTGTTATCAAACATACACTGTATAGCAGGGGTGGGCAATTCATTTCTATAGGGGGCCACATGAAAAATCTGAACTGTGTCGGAGGGCCGAACCAATGATAACTTGAACTTAATTATGCTCAATATATAATGAAAGCACAAACCTACTTTTTAATGTAATTTTTTTCTGCTATTGGCTTGTAATGTGCACTGTATGACGGGTTGCTGTCCCATTGCTGCAATACTCACCCTGGATGCCGGTCTGACGGGATCTCTCTAGCACCCCGAAGTTTAAGCAGGAAGTGACAGGGCAAAGCCGTCTCCCTCGGGATACACGTCATCAGGCGCTGGTTGCTAGGGACCCAGGAGGCGGGGACCGCTGGCAGTGACTGCCCGTGTACTGCGGCTCTGTAACTTGCGACTCGCGGGCAGTCACTGGGCCTCAATTGTTAAGCTGCATCGCAGGGTCTTTGTGACCTAGCGATACAGCACAGTGTGTGGTGCAGGGTGCCTGTGGGTGGAGAGCCGCGGGTGCCGTGTGTGTGAGATTAAGGGGGGGGAGCCGTGTGACCAGAATAAATATGCGGGCCGGACAAGGATTGCCAAAGTGCCGTATGTGGCCCGCGGGCCGTACTTTGCCAAGGTCTGCTGTATAGAATATATGATTTTCTCATGAAAACATGTAAATCTTCGTTTATGCTTCTGGTGCACACTAGTGGACTGTCCGGACTCAAGGGCAAATGTTAAGCCCTACAGGTCAAAGGCAAGTGTGGTTAAGTTTGGCTCCACTTGTAATACATATGATTGGAGGCAGGGCTGTTTAGCAAAGGGGTACAAGCAGCATTTGTACTGGAACCAGGCTGGGTCAGGGGCCCACCGTTGGACTTCCTTCAGTAGTTATGAAGCCAGGGTAAGAGAGTTAGTAAATAAACAGGTGTCTTAAAAATAGAGGAGCTTAGGTGCCTTAAATTTGCACCACTCTCAGTTTTAGATCTAAAACCTCAGTCCTTTGGAAGTCTAAGGGACTGATGCAGAGTTCAATGTACGCTCATTTGAGGAACATTTGCATATATTTGCATATACTTTCAAGTCCAGCAATACAGTCACATTGTCTTTGATCGTATTGCTATGTACGATCAGAGAGGCAGACTGGGGGTTGTGAAGGGGCATTCTCAAATAACAAATGTTCAGGAAGGGTTTGTTCACAAAATGCATCTTACTGAGCCCTGAACATTCTGGCCATTTAAACCAGAGATTTAATGCGCCTATAATTCAACCAACCTGGTTTTGCCTTTTCCATTATTGTTGCTTTAAATCATACAGGCTATATTGTTGGAATCTCGCTGTGCTTGCAATTCAGTCTACTACATATGGGCCTATGTATGGATTACAGTTACACGTTCCCCCTTGTGCTTTGCTGAATGGTATGGTAATTCTCTGATGGGGTATTTTCCATGGTTCAAGGTGTGCACCCAGTGATTCTAGTGCCTGAGGCACAAACCAAAACCTCTTCCTCGCGATCCTTAATAAAAGCTACCAGAAATTACATGAATTCTCTACAGTCTAAAGAATTATCAGTGATTAGAGCCTAGGATGCAGTTCCATTTGTTACATGGGCTGTCCGACTATAAGTATGGATACATTTTGTGGATTCAGTTCTTAGAGCTTTATAAACTTTTTTACGATTTTTTATAGAAATGCACTGAGAAATCTTTTGATTAAAAGACACAAAGATGCTTTATCCAAGTTCACTGTAATTTGTATTAACATGATATAGCAGCCAATATGGTGTTACCGTGAAGATACTAAGTGATCCTGCACTCGGACATCTTTACACCCACAGTACCAGCTCTGTTAATTGACAGATGGTTGGAGGAAAGACGGATGCTCGCTGATAGCTCATTGCTCTGCAGAGAGACGGGCTGATGCTCTACACTTTGACTTGGGCTTCAGGAACAAAACATATCAATCCGGAAAAGTAGAGATTGTCTATGTCAGTATAGCTTCTCTATAGTGATAAATGGTATCTCATCTATCGTGTTGTAAAACCCAGCACACACCACTGGCATGTTCACTTGAGGGTATAGGGGTGTTACAGGTACCTGAAATCCTCCTCATTTCAAAAGCTACTGTCCACACAAGCTATAAAATAAAGTTATATAAAATGCGGACATGCGATATATGATCACAATGTACCAATTCAGAGTCTTCCTCTTCAAAACTTTGGTCAACATTGACATAGTCAACACAGGAAAAAGATCACCACAATAAAATGGTCGACACGGTTGATTTTTTACTTTTTCATACTTTACCATCCACGTGGACTACGATTGGGAATAGTAACCTTGCCTTGAACCTGGCGAGCGAAACGAGCCATGCAAGCAGTCATGGTGCACTAATTGGGGTTCATGGTCATGTTATGGGAAAAACAACACCAAAAACAGTAAAAAAATCCATGTCGACCTTTTCACGTGTCTACCTGTCCCGTGTTGAGCATTTCCCCATGTCGACCATTTCCCCATGTCGACCATGTTAATGTCGACCAATAGTGGTCAACCTAATGACTGTCAACTTTAATTAGGTTGACTCTTTATACCATAACCTGCAAATGATGCTGTTGTCAACCTGGCTGGATTGTCTAAGTACCTAGGAGGCTTGATACGCAACGACAACCGCCTCAAGTCCGAAATTGCTACACGTATCAGCAAACTGCTGCTGCTTTTGGAAATACAATTCTGTGTGTGAAATGACAGAATTGTTTTTCAAACTCCAAGAGTTTTCGTCGGACCAAGCTGAATGACATGGAGTACTTGCTGATGAGGGGCTAGTTGAGATGTTGTGGCCACCTAGTGCGTAGGAATGACTCGAGGTTGACAAAGTCGGTTTTCTACGCTGAGTTTTTGAGTGGAAAACGTGAGGCTGGGGGTCAATACCTGTGGTGCAAGGATGTCTTGAAGCATCTCTGGACGCCTGGGAAGTACTCGCACTAGGTAGAACGGAGTGGCGAAATGCTGTTAAAAAGGAACTGACAACTTTGAACGTTTGCACTTAGAAGATCTTGACTCCAGTCGGCAAATCTGAAAAACCCACTCGAAGCCCTCCTGTAACTACACAGTCAACCCGAGCGGACAGTTATACTGTGCTGTCTGCAACCACATTTTCAACACAGGGGGCCGGATGTAATGAAGTCCGAGTTGGATATAGGTGCGGGATCCTGGCTGAACTCGGATGTTTTTTTTAAAGCGACAATCATTTACAAGACATGGTTTTGCCTTGTACATGATTGCTGCTTTCAAAAAACGTCCGAGTTCACCGGGAACCTGCACCTCTAGTCAACTCGGACTTCATTACATACGGCCCAATGTTTGGCTATGCTAGTCACATAAGAGCACATGCTAGCTGATGATGTTAGGGAATCGCCTTCGACAGACACGTCATGGAGGACATCATCATCATATGACTCGGAATCCTACAAGCAGTGGCGTAACTACTGCCCCCGCAGCCCTCGCGGTGGCTTGGGGGCGAGGGGCTGCGGGGGCGCCGCCACTGATTTAGAGCAGATTGACATGCGGACGAGCGTCCGCATGTCAATCTGTTGTCACTAGCCCCCCGCTGCGAAGTAGGAACACGGAGGGCACAGCGCGCGCCTCTCCCGTGTCCCTCTGAGTCTCCGGCGTGTCGGGGGCGTGGTCTAGGAAAAGGGGGCGTGGCTTCGCGGAGGACCCGCGATCGCGGGCCACGCCCCCGTTTTCGTCACTGAGGGGGCATGCCCAGCGCTCTGTGAGCTGCTGGCATGCCCTCTCTCCCACTGTCTGCGCTGAATAGACGCTGTGCGCATGCGCACAGCGTCTATTCACTACTGCTCTGCTCTGCAGTGAGTGTAGGAGCCTTCCAACTGCCCCCCCCCCCCATCGCGTGCTTATATGGCACTGGGGGGGGCACTGAGGGGGCATATATGGCACTGAGGGGGCATATATGGCACTGGGGAGGCACTGAGGGGGCATATATGGCACTGGGGGGGCACTGAGGGGGCATATATGGCACTGGGGGGCACTGAGGGGGCATATATGGCACTGCGGGGGGCACTGAGGGGGCATATATGGCACTGAGGGGGCATATATGGCACTGGGGGGCACTGAGGGGGCATATATGGCACTGAGGGGGCATATATGGCACTGGGGGGCACTGAGGGGGCATATATGGCACTGAGGGGGCATATATGGCACTGGGGGGGCACTGAGGGGGCATATATGGCTCTGGGGGGGCACTGAGGGGGCATATATGGCACTGTATGTGTACCTGGCACATGGGGGGGGCTATATTTGGCACTGGGGGCACGTGAGCACCTGGCATTGTGGGGGAATATCTGGCACTGGGGGCATATGTGGCACTAGGGGGAGAGGCTATATTTGGCACTGGGGGCATGTGAGTACCTGGCACCGTGGGGGAATATCTGGCACTGAGGACATATGTGGCACTGGGAGCACAGCCCTAGCAACAAGCACTACCCCCTAGCAACGAGCATGACACCCAGTGCATGAAACCCCTGGCAACGAGCATGACACCGAGTGCATGAAACACCTGGCAACGAGCATGACACCCTGAGCATGAAAACCCCTGGCACCGTGCATGGAGCCAAGAGCATGAAACCCCTGGCAACGAGCAGGTAATTTAAAAGTAATTAGAAGCCTTACTGTAGGACTTAATGTGTAATGGGCATTACGGTGTGTGGCATAATGTATCACGGACATTGCGGTGTGTGTCAGAATGTGTCACAGGCATTACGGTGTGTGACAAACTATATCATGGGCATTGTGGTATGTGGTATAATGTCTCAGGGGCATTGCAGTGTGGCATAGGGTATAACCGGCATTGCGGTATGTGTCACAGGCATTACGGTGTATGGTATATTATATCACGGGCATTGTAGTATGTGGTATAATGTCTCAGGGTCATTGCAGTGTGTGGCATAATGTATAACGGGCATTGCGGTGTGTGGCATAATGTGTCAGGCATTACGGTGTCTGTATACTATATCACGGGCATTGTGGTATGTGGTATAATGTCTCAGGGTCATTGCAGTGTGGCATAATGTATAACGGGCATTGCGGTATGTGTCAGGCATTACTGTGTGTTGTATACTATATCACGGGCATTGTGGTATAATGTCTCAGGGTCATTGCAGTGTGTGGCATAATGTATCACGGACATTGCGGTGTGTGTCATAATGTGTCAGGCATTACGGTGTATTGTATACTATATCACGGGCATTGTGGTATAATGTCTCAGGGTCATTGCAGTGTGTGGCATAATGTATCATGGACATTGCGGTGTGTGTCATAATGTGTCAGGCATTACGGTGTGTTGTATATCACGGGCATTGTGGTATGTGGTATAATGTCTCAGGGTCATTGCAGTGTGTGTCATAATGTGTCACAGGCATTACGGTGTGTGGCATAATGTGTCACAGGCATTGTATGTGCTATAATCTATCAGGGGCATTGCAGTCTGTAGCATAATGTATAACGGGCATTGTGATTCCTGTCAGGTGTCACAGGCATTACGGTGTGTGGCATAATGTGTCACAGGCATTACGGTGTGTGGCATAATGTGTCACAGACATTGTATGTGCTATAATCTATCAGGGGCATTGCAGTGTGTAGCATAATGTATAACGGGCATTGTGATTCCTGTCATGTGTCACAGGCATTACGGTGTGTGGCATAATGTGTCGCAGGCATTACGGTGTGTGGCATAATGTGTCACAGACATTGTATGTGCTATAATCTATCAGGGGCATTGCAGTGTGTAGCATAATGTATAACGGGCATTGTGATTCCTGTCATGTGTCACAGGCATTACGGTGTGTGGCATAATGTGTCACAGGCATTACGGTGTGTGGCATAATGTGTCACAGACATTGTATGTGTTATAATGTAACAGGGGCATTGCAGTGTGTAGCATAATGTATAACGGGCATTGCGGTGTGTGGCATAGGGTATAACTGGCATTGCGGTATGTGTCACAGGCATTACGGTGTATGGTATACTATATCACGGGCATTGTGGTATGTGGTATAATGTCTCAGGTTCATTGCAGTGTGTGTCATAATGTATCACGGACATTGCGGTGTGTGTCATAATGTATCACGGACATTGCGGTGTGTGGTATACTATATCATGGGCATTGTGGTATGTGGTATAATGTCTCAGGTTCATTGCAGTGTGTGTCATAATGTATCACGGACATTGCGGTGTGTGGCATAATGTATCACGGACATTGCGGTGTGTGGTATACTATATCATGGGCATTGTGGTATGTGGTATAATGTCTCAGGGTCATTGCAGTGTGTGTCATAATGTATCACGGACATTGCGGTGTGTGTCATAATGTATCACGGACATTGCGGTGTGTGGTATACTATATCATGGGCATTGTGGTATGTGGTATAATGTCTCAGGTTCATTGCAGTGTGTGTCATAATGTATCACGGACATTGCGGTGTGTGGCATACTATATCACGGGCATTGTGGTATGTGGTATAATGTATCAGGGGCATTGCAGTGTGTAGCATAATGTATAACGGGCATTGCGATTCCTGTCATAATGTGTCGGGGGCATTACGGTGTGTGGCATAATGTGTCGGGGGCATTACGGTATGTGCATATTGTGTCATGTGCATTATTGTGTGTGGCATAATGTCTGAGGGCCTTTGCAGTATGTGGCATAATGTATACTGGGCATTACTATAAGGAGGAAAAATGACAAATAATGGAAGGGGCATGAATCAGGATTATTTTTCTTTCCTGTGGTGGCTAACGTCTGGGCGTGCAGGTTGCAAAACTGGGGTATAAGGTAGTCTTTTCCTGCAATGCCACGCCTCTTTATGCGAAGCCACGCCCATTTAAACGAAACCACGCCCCCTTTTTGGTGGTGCGCCTTCGGCGCGCACATGTTTGTCCCTTTACTTGTGCCAATTATGGGGGGGGGCGCCGTAGAATTTTTTGGCTTGGGGGAGAAAAATTTCTAGTTAAGCCACTGCCTACAAGGATGTGTACGCAGCCCAGGGCGCAATCAAAGTGATTATGAAGTGATAACGAGGTGGCCCATAGTCTCAAACTTAATAAGGACTTCAGTGATTATCATTGATTATACAAAAACCTTGGACTCAGAAATGAGTTTTATATTTGTGTGTTTTATCCCATTTTAAATATCATCCTCTATACATTTTATACAGGTGAAACTCAGAAAATTAGAATATCGTACAAAAGATAATTTATTTCAGTAATTCAACTTAAAAGGTGAAACTAATATATTATATAGATTCATTACATGCAAAGTGAGATATTTCAAGCCTTTATTTGTTATAATTTTGATGATTGTGGTTTACAGCTTAAGAAAACCCTAAATCCAAAATCTCAGAAAATTAGATTATTACATAAAATCAATAAAAAAAGGATTTTAAATACAGAAATGTTGTCCCTCTGAAAAGTGTAATCATGCATATGTACTCAGTACTTGGTTTGGGCCCCTTTTGCATGAATTACTGCCTCAATGCGGCGTGGCATGGATTCTATCAGCCTGTGGCACTGCTGAGGTGTTATGGAAGACCAGGATGCTTCAATAGCGGCCTTCAGCTCATCTGCATTGTTCGGTCTCCTGTCTCTCATCTTTCTTTAAATCATCTTTGCACAATGGGGGTCATTCCAAGTTGTTTGCTCGCTAGCGGTTTTTAGCAACCGTGCAAACGCTATGCCGCCTCCCACTGGGAGTGTATTTTAGCTTAGCAGAAGTGCAAACGAAAGGATCGCAAACTTTTTTTGTGCAGTTTTAGAGTAGCTCAGTACCTACTCAGCGCTTGTGATCACTTCAGACTGTTCAGTTCCTGTTTTGACGTCACAAACACGCACTGCGTTCGCCCAGCCACGCCTGCGTTTTTCCTGGCCCGCCTGCATTTTTCCGAACACTCCCTGAAAACGGTCAGTTGACACCCAGAAACGCCCTCTTCCTGTCAATCACTCTGCGGCCAGCAGTGCGACTAAAAAGCCTTGCTAGACCTTGTGTGAAACGACATCGTTTGTTGCATTTGTACGACGCGCGTACGCATTGAGCTGCATACGCATGCGCAGAAGTGCCTTTTTCCCCTCATCACTGCACAGTGAATGAATGCAGCTAGCGATCAACTCAGAATGACCCCCAATAATATTCTAATTTTCTGAGTTTCACCTGTAACTGTCTGTGTATATGTAAGACATTGTATACATTGTTTTTTTTACTTATGTATGCATTGTATTCCAAATATCCCAATAGCGCCTTATTTTTCTTTTTATATGCCTAAACCTGAATTACTTCCGTATAGTTTATCTTCAAAGCAAATTTGAATGCAAGCACTGTAACATCACTCTATAACCCTAATCATAGAAACGAATAACATGTAACATCAAAGTCACACAGGTCCCGGATTGCAGAGGGGGAAAGGCAATAACAAGAAAAATCAAGGTCAGCAAGTTATATATAAAATGTAAAAAACAGAATGTATCATAGCAAATCAAAGAATACATTTAAAGCAACAGCACAGTGCACACTAGATACACATCTATCCAGGTATTTTTCCATCAATTTTCCAAGGAAAGGTTCTTACTCTATTGCTTCCTATTTAGTATAGATAGTAAAAATGTCAGTATATACTGTAGCTTTACTATTATAGGTGAGGAATATCCATAGATTTAAAATTACTTGTCTCTTGTTCCAAAAATACATTTATTTTTAGATAAATATCTGTTTAGAGTTAGACACAATTTAGCTATGGCAGAAAAACAGGGCCACTTTGAGTTAAAGACATGCTTTTTTTTTCCGTTCTATTTCCGTATTGCGCACCAAAGATGTGCGGGTTTAGGTGAACAAGAGGAAGAATGGGTGTATGTGGGGTGGCCAAGTGTAGGTCAAATAAGATAAGTGCATGTTCATGTGACTGCAACACAGTTAGATGTGGATGCATCCAATGTTGGACTGGGGCATGAAGTGTCCACCAGGGAATGCAATGGTATGGGGCCAAGCTTAGCAGGTGTTGCCAACCATCAGACAGGGTGTGGCAAGCCACCACAGATAGATGGACAACCATTAGAAAGGACATTCTTAGAAGAGGGCACCTTTATAAAGGAGGGATAGGGGTGTGCCAGGACCACCCACTTTGATGGCAGGAAGACTAATCTTTGTGTAGATTCCATAGAAACAAACCAAGCACCCAAGTTCATCCATGATGCTGCTTCACCAAGTTATTGACATCTAGCGGAGGGGGTGGGGTCCTCAGGCAGTGGGGCCCACCGAGTATTTTCCCTGGACACCTATGATCCAGTCTGACCCTGGATGCATCTATAAATATTACATTTGGGAGGCCTGCTGGAGGCTTGTGCAATACACCATGAAGAGGAAGACTATCAGCTGCACGGTTTACCTGCTACTGATTGGCTGATTGCATATTATTACAATTATTGAACCCTCAAGCTGATAGTAGTTTATTTATTATATTTTTAGTTACATTATCTGAAGTTTTGAACATCTAATCAGATTACTTTATCAAGATTTCTTTTTGGACAACTACAGAAGAAGAGATTACCCTGTGAGATTTTAAAGCGGGTTGTTTTAAATTAATTTAATTTGCATTTGTGCTTGTATTTAATTATATATTTCATATGAAACATGCAGATTACTAACCGTCAGCACAACATTCGCACTTATGTATGTGACTAAGGGAGACATTTACTAAGCAGTGATAAGAGCGGAGAAGTGAGCCAGTGGAGAAGTTGCCCCATCAACAAATCATCAGCTCTGTTTAATTTCATAGTATACAAATTATATATGTTACTTCAGTGCTGATTGGTTGCCATGGGCAACTTCTCCATTGGCTCACTTCTTCGCTTTTATCACTGCTTAGTAAATGTCCTCCAAAGTATCATGTCCCAGGTGCAAAAATATATATATTTTTTGTGTATTTGTAATACATGATGCACTAATCTAGTTACTGTAAAGACATTTTGTGTGCATAGAAAGCTGCCAGTATGTATAAATATAGATGATAGAGGGTTGCTGTGCAAGAACAGTATTCAGATCCTTGTACTATACACAGTTCTTCTCCGATGATCGCCAACCCCAGCAATACAGGTCAGTATGTCCAGCAACTAAACAGAGAGGTGCAGTATAATGATAGATCTCACAATAATGCCCACTGAGATGTGCTGTATTATGTTTAATAAGTAGTATGCCTAGTAATTGTCTTGCAAGTCGCAAAAAACTGAAAAAAGAGAAAATGCAGGCGCACACTCTAAGTGCTAAGACCACTGCTAATCAGAACAATTACAATAAACTCTGCAATTTAACATAGAGTAAAATGAAGGTTCTTAGCATAATTTTTCCCAAAAATATGGGCCCACCTACCACGACAAGGTGGTCCCTAACATTTCTAAGGCTAAAATACAGAGCATGGGATGCCTTTGGGTGGTTGTGTTATGCTGGTCATGGTACTGCAGGTGGGCCCATATTTTGGGCCAAAATTATGCTAAGAACCTAAATTTTACTGTTAAAATGCAGAGTTTATTATAATTGTTCTGACGAGAAGGGTTCTAAGTACTTAGAGAGTACACATGCATGTTCTCTTTTTTTCTGTGTGGCACTACAAGTCGCAGCTACTGTACTACTATGTTTAGTATTAGGGTGTGCAGTCCAGCCCCCCCCCCAAGGAGACAAAAACCATAAACAAATTCTGTAGATAATTATTAAACAATGTCCAACTACTAAATATTTGCCACGCGTAACATAAATCACCCATAATACATACAGAATGGTCTACTCCATCTGAATATACTCGTAGATACTGCTTAACTTGAGAGCCAGCTCATAAATTAACTGCACCCGTGTTTGAGCCAACATACACAACTTTCAGCCACTAGGGGCCATTCAGGTTGGGTGGGTGTAACTGGAAGACAATTTGTGTTGACACACAGGATAAGTATTCCATGGGCATGCTGTTGGCGAGCTGACGGAATTGCGTGCATTTCAGAATTGAGCTGATATAGAGTGATAGGGATGGCGGCTACTTTCACAAGCGGATATATGGCATAGATGTGGCCAACTACCTGTATGGTTAAAAGCGAATGTCCACATTTATTACCATGACATCAATGCGTTCCATTTGCGCTCAACTCAGGCTGATAAGGCACATATTGGGCACAATATCCAAAAATGAGCACTTCTGATGCTTATTTAAGGGCCCCATACACTACTGCAACACGTCCATCTGACATATCCCAGGCAGCCTCCCGGACGGCAGGATCGCCCAAGATACATCGTATGCTGTCCTTTTGCATACAATATATCTTGGGCGATCCCAGCCATGCCTGCGGGAACTGACATACCACGAGTGCAGCACTAACGATCTAGGGGAGCCGATCCGACCCTCACGGGAACCCACAGCGGATCAGATCGGATCGGAAACACATCCAAAATGCTCGATTTCACCCAATATATCGGCCCGAATGCCCAAAATTCTATGAAATCGCGCATTATCGTTCTAGTGTATGGGGCTTTTTACTTCAAAATCTATATTACATGTGCAACTTTCACTGGAAACTGCTGCAGACAATATTTCTTTTATGGGTGCTACTGAAATGCGTCAGCACAAATGACTGTTTATTATATGTAGCAGCAGTACGATCAATTATGCTAAAGTTGATTTTATGTCTGCAGAGGTTTTTATCTCCTTTTTATTTATTCTTTTATGGATTGCAGGGGTTTTTTTTGTATATTTTTTTATTGTGTGGTTAGAATTTCTGCCTGGTAAAATAAAAGCTGAACTCTGCAACGTGTGTTCTCATGTTTAGCAGTGGAATCAACAAATTACTAACATCTTTGTATTTTCCTTTTGTTCATTTTCAACTCAAGGATGAAGAGACCTTCTCTGCCTCAATGAATTTATTGTCGCTTTTTATTTTATTTTTTGAAATGCAACTACAGTACATTATAGGTCCAGATCGGGATTACTCTTTGTTTGTTACTGCCAACGTGCTGGATTTATTGACCACAAGTTTCCAGGAAAAGCACCAAGGACATTAACATTCAATACCCTGGCATTTATTGATTTTCATCAGCAAGCTCATTTACTGTAGTAAACCCGAGGTTTATTTATAGTGTGTGAATTCAGACATGCATATATATATTCAGCTTATTTAATGCTGAATACTATGTTAAATATAAAATATAACACAACATATGCTGTCTAATAGATTATTCTATTACTTACCAAATGAATGTTTACAAAGCAGTATATTTTATATTTTACGTGCTTCTATAATAGTGACGGGCTAGTGCTTGCTACAATTTGTGCTGATAAAGCAAATTTGCTCCTGTAAGAAGCTTATTTCATAAGCCTGGCACAATCGGTCAGTTAAGAAATATATTGCTATTCTATAAAGAAAAAAATATTTGGGTAAAGCGGAGAGGAACAAAATTGTACAATTTAAAGAATACAATATGAAGATGGAAAAGGCGTCTCAGGAAGGGAAGTAATTGGACTTTGTGAGCTAAACGGATCTTCGGTGGCTCTCTCAATGCTTTTAAATCAAAGCTCAAGTAAGAGTATAATGAAATTCAATCTGTTGATGCCGCTCTACTGGAATACTAAAATTAGGATCTGCCTTATTTATTTCCTTAGACTGCTCGTGTGCATGAAATCAGCCGCCTAACCTATAACTTCTTTTTATTCAAAAAGTTTGGTAAAATCTACTACTACATACTTAAAAATGATTAAAATAAAAATGTATTGAATACTTGAAATATCATCACTCTGGTCCCTTCCCTGGAGACCTAGGACTGTGCAGATCAGCATGTTGTATTTAATGTATACTCACAGCGGGACTGAGTCAGCAGCTTCTCCGTCTGGTCGTGGCAGCCTGCATACTACTTTATACTGATGCAAGTACCTGCTGCCTGTCTATGCTGACCCATCTGTCTTCATGCAAAATGGCCACTCTGTCTGCTATTATTCCATCCACCAGAAACAGGCATTCCGTCTCCGTACGCATATTCCAAACAAGCGCGGTAGTCGGCTTACACATTCACAACACTCTCATGATACATCTATGAGATAGATCTGTTCCATGGATCCGCATGGTAACCACCCATTTGCTGCACACAAACATCTATTTTACTCAAAGAGATCCATCAACGGACCGATCATTCCTCTGCACTTTAAAGGATCTATTTACTAAACCTTGGATGGAGATAAAGTGGATGGAGATAAAGTACCAGCCAACCAGCTCCTGTCATTTTTCAAACACAGCCTGTGACTTGGCATATGATGCTGACTGCCTGGTACTTTATCTCTGTCCAATTTATCTCCATCCAAGGCTTAGTAAATAGACCCCTCAGTCACCATCCGTAAGCCTAATCATGGTGTGGCGCATACGCAGTCTGGGAATGCTTTGTGCAATTTGCAGATTTCTGTGAGATACGTCCGAGACAGAATCAGTCAAAGGGGGAGATGTACTAAGCAGTGATAAAAGTGAAGAAGTGAGCTGGTGGAGAAGATGCCCATGGCAACCAATCAGCATAGACATAACATTTTTAATTTGCATACTACAAAAGTATACAGATCAACTGATTGGTTGCCATGGGCAACTTCTCCACTGGCTCACTTCTCACTTTTATCTCTGCTTAATACATCACCCCCCAAGTACTGTGTATCACTTTTATTTGTAGTCATTGATGTGCTGAGGTTTCTCCATTTTGCTCTCATTCTGGGTGAGTTATGGGGCAAGTGACTGCCTGATGTTTTCTGCTGTTTGTGTACACAAGAAAGAGGTACATATAAGAGATACTGGGGTTGATGTATCAAGCAGTGGAGAAGTGGAACAGTGGAGAAGTTTCCCATAGCAATCAATCAGATTTCAGGTATCATTTATCAAGTACATTCTATAAAATGATGGGTAGAAGAAGAGGCTGTTTAAGAGAGGAGGGGGCCAGTGTGCAGGCTGCGATTGGGCTTCACCCCTGTTTGGCGGTGCAGTAGACTCCGGCATTGTGCCAGAGTCCACTGTGCATGCACAGGTCTTCGGGAACATGGCGCCTGCGCCTTGTTCCCAGGAACATTTTCACTGGGCTTGCACGAATCACTGGGAAAATGGCCGCAGTGGCCATTTCCTGATGATTTCTGCAGCTCTGCAGCCAGTGCCAGACTGATGGAGTGGTAAGTATAATTGGGTGCAGGGTGTGCGGTGTGTGTCCTCCCCTGCACTGCACACCATATACCCATTATAGATAGGGAAATGGGTAGTAGCTGATTGGTTGCCACGGGCAACTTTTCCATTGGTCCACTTCTCCACTCTTTTCAACCCCTGTATGTACCAGTTGATTTCCTCTTCGCTGTCTCCTTCGGGGTCTGTCTTTGGAGTCAGTAGGGTTAAGCCAACATAAAGACTAGGGGGCCTATTTACAATACTAAGCCTTGGAGACAGATAAAGTGGACAGAGATAAAGTACCAACCAACCAGCTCCTAGATGTCATTTTTCAAACCCAGCCTGTAACATGACAGTTAGGAGATGACTGGCTGGTACTTGGGGCTCATTCCGACCCGATCGCTCGCTGCAGTTTCTCGCAGCACAGTGATCGGCTCGGAACTGCGCATGTGCGGGCGCCGCAGTGCGCCGGCACATGGCAGCCGTCATTGCCTAGCGATTGCCTCTGAGGCAGAGGCGGTCGCTGGGCAGGAGGGGGCTGGACGGCGGCGTTAGGCCGCCATTTAGGGAGAGCGGTCCGGCCAACCCAGGTGCACGCTAAAGCTGCGCTGGTCGGGAGCTACTCTTGAAGTGCAAAGGCATCGGCGCTGTGCGATGCCTTTGCACTTCTGCGGGGCGGGGCGGCACTGACATGCGGGGCGGACTAGCCCTATGCTGGACGTCCCTCCGCATGTCAGTGTGAACGATCGTAGCTGTGCTAAATTTAGCACAGCTACGATCAACTCGGAATGACCCCCTTTATCGCCATCCACTTTATCTCTCTCTAAGGCTTAGTAAAAAGACATCTATATAACAATTAATGAAAGCACAGCAAGTCATTTGGCTATTGAATGAAAGAAGAATTAAATTACAGCCATAGCAGGGAAAGCAGATGTGGCACAATCTACAATCTGGAAAATATTCAAAATAAAAGGAAGCAATTGGCAAGATCATGCTGGCTGGTTGTGGAAAAATGGAATTGATGACAGAAAGATTATCAGAGGTACTGTACTGTATGAAGGAAATATCTGTTGTAGAAATCACCAACGTCTACAGGGCTAGGGTGACTGAATCACAATTACAGAAGACTGTAACAGCAGAATTATAAATGTTGCACTGCAAGAGGCAGAATTGTGGCCAAAAATTAAGTACAGACATGACCAATCAGAGTTATGGTATAGTGTAATAGTACAGAGATGACCAATCAGAGTTATGGAATAGAGTGTAATAGTGTAGAGATGACCAATCAGAGTTATGGAATAGAGTGTTTAGTACAGAAATGGGCAATCATTTATGGAATAGAGTGTAATAGTACAGAGATGACCAATCAGAGTTATGAAATAGTGTAATACACTAAATAAAATATATATAAACCCTGATAGTGAAAGTATGGATGAAGAATGGCCTGGAAATGTTAGTAAAAACAGCACTTCATCTGGGAACTATGGATGCTGGTTCTAGAATTTACTCATCCTTATCGATGATGTAACTAATGATTACAGCAACTGAAAAACTTCAGAAGTATTGTTGAATGGCAATGTAATAAAGGATACATTTACTAAAGTGCAGGTTACAGAAGTGGAGGTGTTGCACCTAGGAACCAGTAAGATCCATGCTCTAATTTATCTTGTACTTTCTAGAAAATTATAGCTACAATTTGATTGGTTGCTAAGGGTAACACCTCCATTTTTGTAAACATGTACTTTAATAAATTTATGTAGGGGGTCATTCAGATCTGGTCGCTGGACTGCTAATTTTGCTGTCCTGCGTTCAGATAGTCGCCGCCTCCATGGGGAGTGTATATTCACCGTGCAAGTGTGTGATCCTATGTGTACGCTGAGCTGCTAAAATCCACTTTGTGCAATCTCTGCGCAGCCCAGGACTTACTCCTACAGTGTGTTCACATTAGGCTGATCGGGGCCGGAGCTGACGTCAGACACCCTCCCTGAAAACACTTGCGTACGCCTGCATTTTTCTGGACCCTCCCTGTAAACGGTCAGTTACCAGCCACAAATGCCTTCCTCCTGTCAATCACCTTGCGAACGCCCGTGCGATCTGATTTTTCATGCCATCCTGTCGCTGACTAGCGATGCCCTTTGTTGTCTGATTGCAGTGCATACGCATGCGCAGTTAGTACAGCACAGCAGCGATCAGATCTAAATGACCCCCAGAGCCTCCAAATATATTTATAAAGCAACAATCCAGTAAATTATCCCATGCTACCAACACAACCAAGGAGTTCATTGGGAGGAACATTTTAGGCTGGTCAAGTCAATCCCTTATGTCAAACCAATGGAGCATGAACTTCATTGCTGAAAGTGAGACTGGAACCAGCAACTCCAAAAACTAAACAACATGAAAGTTCTGTGTCAGGGACGTGTCAGTAAGTAGGAGGACGGAGAGCCCACAATCAGCTGGAGGATTAAACTCCAAGGCTGCCCTCGCGTGACATTGATGTGATACTAGTACAGTATCCTTCATTCCGTCCTTCACCAAGTCAGACAATGAAGAACTCTATACTAAGCTTATAATTGCTTCCTTTGGCTCCTGTACCTCCCTCCTTAGCACTGATTTCATGGGAGGAGGGTGTTCTGAGCTCAAATAACTGAGTGCTGGTAGCCCAAGTACCGATAGACCATCTCGTCAAGACTTACAGTCAACAAGACTCTAGGAATAGGCCGTTAGCTGAGATACCTACAGGTCCTCAGCTATGTCCAGGGAGGCAAACGTTCCAGCAGACTACAGTCCTCCTCCCAACTCAACAAAGCTTTTTTTGCTGCTTCATTATGTTACAAAAGTGCTACTTAAGGCGAGGTCATAGACATATTTATATTGGGTGCATGGTGTGCGATGCACATGGGACCTAGGGTCCAGGAGAGCCCAGTACCATACATCCTGCACCCAGAGAATACCTACCTGGTGCCTGCAAGCGAGTCCTCCCTCCAATACGGAGATGATATCTTTGGAAAGCAGTGAAAGCAGAGACTCTTGTTTGCCTCATAGCAAGGGGACCCGTTAACAGGAGAAAGCCCACTGCTCAGAGGAGTGGGGCCCTGCTGCACACACACGCACCCCTGGGCGAGGTACTCACCGTCAACAGCTTGAGAAGTTCATTGTTATTTAATAAATCAGCCACTGGCCCCTTATGTAAAATATTTTTCTTACCTTTAAATATAATTCTCTTTCCACTGTGATATTAATGTAGACCCATATATAGCGTACATATAAGAAGCTGGTTCTGAGCCCGAACATTCTTTATTACAAATGCTTATAAGTTAAACAAAGAATAACAGGGAAGTTTATTTTGGTAAGGAAGTCACAGAGAAGAGCCGGTGTGGAGTGAGATCATGTATCATGTAGACTGTGCAATGGAGGTGAAAGAAAAAACTAAAATGAACTTACGCAAGTGTTTTATCCCCCTCTTTTTACAGATTATATTATGTTAGAAATAGATCTTCACAAGCCAGACCTGCCAATGTAAATAAACTCAATGTGAAAGGCAGCATAATATAGATCCTACACTACGGTATCATGGCAGGTCCAGACGCACATAAACAGTGAAACACATCTAACTGTGTACTTTGGGTTCCACGCAGCCTTAAAATTCAAGTAAAAACCACAAACTTAGCTTAAAAGTGAAATCATTTATGTACATTGAAGTGAAAATTGATGGGCTGCATCAAATGAATTTTTTTTATTCTTCTGATGAATTCACACACAACCTGTTTATACAGTGCATAGGTATGACTACCCTGGTCTAGGAGGTTCTGGTATTAATGGTCGACCATGTTAAGATTAATAGTCATTAGTACGACCACTATTGGTTGAAATTGACATGGTCGACATGGAAAAATAGTCGACACATGAAAAAGGTCGACCCGGGGCAGGTCGACACATGAAAAGGTCAACTTGGATTTTTGAACTGTTTTTGGTGTAATATTTTGCCAATTAATGTACGGCGTCCCCTTGCACGGCTGGCTTCACTTGCCATGCTGCGGACAAGGTTACTATTCCCAATCGTAGTCCACGTGGATGGTAAAGTATGAAAATGTTAAAAATCTAGTTGTTTTTTTTAAAAAAAGCCATGTCGACCTTTTCATGTTTCCACCTGTCCTGTGTCGACCATTTTCATGTGTCAACCATTTGGCCATGTTGACCATGTCAATGTTGACCGATAGTGGTCGACCTAGTGACTGTCAAAATAAGTAGGGTCGACCTGCCAAACGGATACCGGTCTAGAAGTGAACATCTGGTTTAAAGTTGTACAAACTATCAGTTCTGGCAAGGTTTAGGGCCTAATTCAGACCAGATCGCTGCTGTGTGAAATCGCACAGCGGCCATTTATCGAATGACTGCGCATGCGTATGGCTCATAATGCGCAGACGCGAGGCCAAACTGCAAAACAATCCAGCACTTTTTTTTATCGCTAGGAAAACGCAGGCTGATTGACAGGAAGCGGGCATTTGGGGGTGGTAACTGGCCGTTTTTTGGGAGTGTCAGGAAAAACGCAGGCGTTCCCAAGCATTGTTTGGGAGGGTGTGTGACATCAGCTCCGGACCCAATCAGGCTGTTTGTATCGCACTGTAGGAGTAAATCCTGGGCTAGGCACAGGCTGCACAGACTGGAAAAATCATTAGATGGTGAGTGAGTTGCGAATGGATTTGCAGATGTCCGCTGTCTGGGGAAGTTTTCACACGGCATACGCATGCATTTTCACACTCGCACTGGGTGGGTTTTCACTCTCCATGGGCGGTAGCTATCTGATCGCAGAGCAGCGATCAGGTCTGAATTAGACCCTTAATTAGAAACTACTTTACATAAACATTTTCTCAACACAAGCTGGAACAAGTCACAATACTAAGCAGTATATCTAAATAAAAGGGGACTATTGAAAGCAATATGGACTCCAGTTATGTAGCATCTGCCATCTTGGCAGAGGATATTATTAAGACCAAAACATGATCTCAATTGGTTTTGAGATGGAAAACATGCAAACACATTGAAACATGCAAACCTCCGATCATCAAGACTAGATAGGCTTATTAAACTGAAGTTACAATAGCTGTGTACACAGAGGACGGGTAATTTATAGGGGATAGCCCATATTTGGTAGTGACAGAGACAAATATTTTTGGCTAGCTTGCAATAAAAGCAACTCCTGGAATTGTACCTTATCTCTACATACAGACCAACAATGTTAATGGAACCGTTACTCTGTAACACTCAATATACATATATTAGGTCTTGTCCATCCCATGATTTTACCACTTTATAGTTTCCAACTCGTGCATGATAATCAATCCATCAGAGATCCCTGCATTGTACAAATGTTTGGTCAAATAATCTAATTTGCAATTCTAAACAGCAGTAGCCAATCAGACTCTTTCCTTCACTGGCATATTTGTGCTAAAAAGATACAAGCTGATTGGCTGTTTGTGGTTTAGTGTACACTATGCACCTATAAAAAGATACAAGCTGATTGGTTGTTTGTGGTTCAGTGTACACTATGCACCTATAAAAAGATACAAGCTGATTGGTTGTTTGTGGTTCAGTGTACACTATGCACCTATAAAAAGATACAAGCTGATTGGTTTTGTTTGTGGTTCAGTGTACACTATGCACCTATAAAAAGATACAAGCTGATTGGTTGTTTGTGGTTCAGTGTACCCTATGCACCTAAAAAGATATAAGCTGATTGGCTGTTTGTGGTTCAGTGTACCCTATGCACCTATATTTAATGTTGCTTGTACACGTATATGCAGGACAGTAGAGAGCCTGGCCGAGCCTGGGTACTTTTCTGGGGGCGCGGCTTAATCATGGGAGGCGTGGCTCTGCAAACTTAGAAAAAAATCCAGAAAAAACAGTACTTTCAGTGTCTCCCTGCCCACACTGCAACCCGACAAATAGCAGCCTGTGCTGCACTAAGGAGAAGAGCTGCAAGTGCTGCTGCCAGGTAAAGTGGTAGGGGCGGTGAAGGGGGGGACTTGGCCCCCCTCTGGGCCCCTACATCAGGCCTGGGCCCGGGTAAATAGTACCTGCCCCCCAACCCCTCTCTTGGCACCACTGCCTATCTGTAATGTTGCATCTACAGTATATGTAATGTTGTTTGCAATCTATAGAGCAAAGGTTTTGGATGTGTAGTCTTCCAGTGATAACTTCCCTTCAGGAATTGTGCTGAACTTATGATGCAGTTCTCCTTAAACTGACATACAATGTAGAAGGCCAGAGAGAAAAGAGGCCACATACAAGTGCGTTATAACCTCAGAGCATGCTCGTCTAGCGTTATTTTACTACAGCAGAGTAGACAAATGGTAAAATCTTGAAAGAACAGGGTCATAGCAAGTGTGTGAGAGCTGTACAGTCAGGGTTTGAACTCCAAAACTTCTGCTGCTTTCAAGATATAACTCCGTTAGTCTGCTCTGCTTCTATAAAATAGCTCTGGATGAGCATGTTCTGCTGTTCCAACTCACTGGCTGTAGCCTTATGTCTTCCTGGATTTCTACATTGATCTTGTTTGCAGCCGTATTCCATTGGAGCTGAGAGCCTGTGTTTTGCATCAAGCCATTTGTGTGGGTGAAATTGCAGAGTTTGCGGTGAGACTGTTTGACTTCCCTGAGTAAATACATATTCTTAAGGGGCTTTACTTCAATCATTCTGATGTGACACGTGTCAGGAAAACAGGTGTTCCGTCATAATACGGGATGCCCAGCTGAAAGTGGAAGTCTATACACTAAACAATTTCCTGTGTTTATCAGAAAAAGACCTGCGACTACTGTATGGGCGTAAAGTATTTAAAGCGCAAGCTCTGTTTCTTTTTTAAAACTGCACGCTAAGCTGCCTACTGATAAACTACTGAGGCATCGGTTACAAAATGTCATTTATGACTTTCAGCACATAAAAGTTAAAAGTCAAACTGTTACATAACTGCCTAATGAGCTAAGACGAATAGGCAGCCGCTGTGTTAGATTACATTTGTCGGTTCATGCTACATGTAGCATGCAGTTCTGGCGTCTTTTCCCTTGGTAAAGTGGATATTAACAGTTTCACTTTTTTTTTCCTCCGAAAGAGGCAAATGGTGTGAAATATGATTTTTAGAATAATGTAATCTACGCAAAGGCACCTGGATAAGTCTGTGTAAAGGTATAATAAAAATAATAATAATAATAATAATAATAATAATAATAAAAATTAACAATATTAATTAACATGTACCTAAGTGTAATTATTTCCATGCTGCGGTTTATGTGCACCAATGATGTGCTTCCTACTGCCATGGTAGCTGTCTGTCAGAGAAAAGATTTGAAAAGCAACGTAATGATGCTAATTACCATAGTGACTGCATTACTATTATTACCACATTACATGTTTATGCCGATTACCACGTGGTTTGTTGTAGTAGGAACGTAGTAGAAGCTGAGGGAAGCGCTCACTATTATTTAATAGTCTGTTACTGTATAAACAACTATGCCCAGATTTATCAAGCCTTGGAGAGTGATAAAGTACCAACCAACCAGCTCCTAACTGCCACGTTACAGGCTGTGTTTGAAAAATGACAGTTAGGAGGAGCTGATTGGCTGGTATTTTATCTCCATGTAATTGATCACTCTCCAAGGCTTGATAAATCTGGGCATTATGAAAAAGAGATAATGCCCAGTATGCAAATAGGCAACAGCCCCATGAAATACCAAAGAGTAAGAGCTAAAGCTGCCATAGGCGTTGGGTATGCGTGACTACCAGGGCCGGTTTCCAGCCCTTGTGGCGCCCGGGGTGAAAACAGGGGCGTGGCTTCATAAAGGGGTGTGGTCAGTTATGCCGCCTGTAGAGTTGTGCCCCCGTTTGTGCCCCCAGTAGAGTTGTGCCCCGTTTGTGCCCCCAGTAGAGTTGTGCCCCCTTTGTGCCCCCAGTAGAGGTGTTCCCCCCGCTTGTGCCCCCACTAGAGTTGTGCCCCCATTTGTGCCCCCAGTAGAGTTGCGCCGCTTACAAAAAGAAAAAAGAAATAAATTAATTAATACTCACCATCCCCGTTCCTGATTCCCGACCGCTGCTGCCCTCCGTCTCCGGCCACTGGTGCCGCTCCTCCTCTGATCTATGGGAGAGACGTCATGACGTCTCTCCCATAGCACCACATATATACTAGAGGTCAATCATGACCCCTAGTGTCTATGTGCCGCTCCCACAATGCCGTGCGGTGCGCGATGACTTCATCACGCACCGCACGGCATCACCACACTGCACAGCATCTACCGAGGACCGGGGGGCACCAGTAGCGGATCTTGCTATGGCGGTGGTGCCCTCCGGAAGGTGGCGCCCCGGGCAAAAATCCTGCGTGCCCGTAGCAAGATCCGCTACTGGTGACTTCCGCTGCTTTATAAATGTTGCAGCATGAATTAGGCCCATAATAGGGGCAAATGTATTAACCTGGAGAAGGCATAAGGAAGTGATAAACCAGTGATAACTGCAAGGTGATAAAAGCACCAGCCAATCAGCTCCTAACTGTAAATTTACATATTGGAGCTGATTGGCTGGTGCGTTTATATCACCTTGCATTTATCACTGGTTTATCACTTCCTTATGCCTTCTCCAGGTTAATACATCTGCCCCATAGTACTCAACTAAGCAACTGGGTGACAAAAACCTAGATGTTATAGTAGAAAGTATGGAGTTGATAGTACAGTATAAGAGATGGGAAAGCACAAGAGGAAAGAGGGCCCTGCTCGAGTTGTGAAATGTTGTACAACAGATAGAGTAAAATAGTTATACACATGCACACTTATTCTGGTGATTACAGTAGGGTGCACCATTAGTCTGTATTCTGAGGAAATAACTATTGTGCTATAAAGATTTTTGGTGGACAAATGGTACTGACCTGGAAAGCCGGGGTACTTGGGAAACGTATTAATGCATTGCAGCCACTGCTACAAACCATAATTGACTGGTCTATGTACACACATAATTGTTTATAATAATACATTGACTGCGCAGTGAGAACCCTACAGAAACTGTATATGATCCATAAACTTCAGCATGATTTAATCATGTATCCCATCTTGACCCTCTTCTCAGTCCGTAGTTTATTATGTTGTTAATCTTTGACATGTGTCTCTATTACAGGTAGTATGAGAATTCTGGGTATAGGAGGATGAGTGTGGCAGGTGAGAATGAGAGAGCGTAAAGAAAAGGTCATTAGAGCACAAACCAAACTAATGTGAAATGCCTCTGTATGTATGTACTGGCATGTTTATTTTTTTTAATGTCATTTACAGCAAGCTGGTCACATGCGATAGAAGTTATTATGAATCGTACAAACTCTTCTTCTATGCAGGGCCGTCTTTTCGTATGGGCTCAATAGGCTCTTGCCCAAGGGCCCCATGAGTATAAGGGCCCTAGGCTAATAGCTAAGGGTCCCCTCTTTCCAGGGGTACCAGATTTTTGAAAATCGGCCCTAGGAAACCAGAGATATCCGACTTCAAAGCAGTGGTCCCCATCCAAGCCTGTTAGTTGCTCTTCCAAGCCAGATATCTTAGGTTCTGTCTGACATAGAGTTTTTCCGAGGGTATTCTCCAAATGCTGGGACTCTCCCCTTTCAGTGTACAATGGTAACTTGGCCCTACTATGCCCAGAACCAGAGATATCCGCCTTCAAGCAGCTGGTCCCTGCTCCAGCTCCACACGCCTGGTATGCAGTTTTATATTTTCATTGGAGGACTGCTCTAGTTCCTGAACTCTGATCTACAAGTCCCCAGCACCTCCTGAAAGGTGGGTCTCTATAGTTTTTTATCCTATTAAAAGCTAAGAAATCTATTACCAGGAACTTGAGATATCTGCAGTCAAGCAAGCTGCCCTCCCACCAGAAAATGATAAATATTAAGCCGCACACCATCCACTCCTCCCCTACGTATTAAACACCCCCTACCACCCTGAAAGTCATGTACCAGGGCCACTTCATCCAGCACAATGCCCCATTCTACAGTTTAGTGTTCTCCCTCCCGCCCCATCTGTGCAGTAAAGGAGTAATTAACAGAAATTACTGCTCCAGGTTCTACATGCTTAGCGGAAGATAGATAACCTCCTACCGCCCGCTGCCACTGATAGCACCCCCCACCCCTACTTCTGGAGGATGGGTAGGGGCCCCAGTGCGTTGCTGTGCCCAGGGGCCCACACTACTGTTAAGACGGCTCTGCTTCTATGCAGGTCCCTGTGTAGTCCCCCCCATCCCCCCAAAACAAAAGGCCTGAACAGAGATAGACCTCAAATTATGGGGTCTATTTACTGAGCCTTGGATGAATATAAAGTCGCTGGAGATAAAGTACCAGCCAATCAGCTCCTAACTGTCATTTTTCAAACACAGCCTGTGACATGGTAGTTAGAAGCCAATTGGCTGGTACTTTATCTCCATCCACTTTATCTCCAGCCAAGGCTTAGTAAATAGACCCCATATATGCTTTCAAATAACGCCAATAAAATATGAGATACAATTAATAATATGTTTAACTGTCCATAAACAGTTCCTTTAATTGAATAAATTATAGTTTTAGCATAGTTACACCCCAAAAAACATAAGTTTCTTATTTTGGAAAAAAAATAAAAAATAAAAACACACAACTTATCTCTTGCACTCAGCAAGGTTTAAATCCTGAACATGTGCTGCCCTCTAGTGGCCTACTGAAAAAATGCATCTACAGTATCATGAAGTGACACAATGACCAGGCTTTTATGTACATACAGTAATATATTCATAAATAACTTACCTGGAGTGTTATAATAGAAGCGTATGAGAAATATATTAGTTATTTTTGCTCTGTTTTCACCTGCAATCATAAACCATGGTAATAAATGATCATTTCCCAAGAATATTCATAAATAAAAATGCAAATTTAAGATAACAGAATGCCACACAATATGTCATTATTATAGGAATCCCATTATAAATTCCAATACAAAAGTTCATTTTGTCACCCAACCAAAATACATTACCATGCATGCACTAATGGTATTTACTAAATATATTTATCAAAGGGCCAAGCCCATGCATTCTCTAATGTTTAGGAAAACCAATGTGGCAGCTGGCCACACCACCTCTGAAGACTGGCCACACCCTTAAATATGGGCCCCTACCACAGAGTGCCCCCAGTGGACCCTTCATGTCCCAGTCTGACACTGCACTTACAGGATAGACAGAAACACAAGCCGGACTAAGGCATAGTCACACTGACAGTGGTAAAATACAGACTCACACTGACAGTGGTAGAATACAGGGTTATAGGTCAGAGATGTACACTGACAGGTCAGACAGACACACTGACAGTGTGCATCCTCATTCCTCTGTGGATCAGGTAGCTAAAGAGTCTCCTCCATCCTGAGATGTGTACTGGGCACCTCCTGATGAAATAGAGAAGACATTCAAAATCAATACATGACTGATCTGTTGCTCCATGACCTAGTTCCACCCATCCGCCCTGCTGACAGCCTTTTGCAGTGCCCAGAGCTCTTCCTTTTCAGCAAATAGGGAGGTTTCTGGGTTACAGGAATCCCCCCCCTAAGGGCACCCGTGCTGACATTTGATGTTTGGTAACTGGGACACAGCCATGCCTCCTCCAAAAATGCGGTATGACTACATCATGTGTGCGGTGTGGTTGCACCATACTGTGAGCTTGCCACATCCCAACTCCACTAAATACAGCACTGTGCTTCTGTGCAGAGTGAACGTGTGCAATCCATCCTGTACCTCACAGCATTCCACTTGCTGGGACAAACGTCCTGACTGGCGTGACAGTGGGGTGCTCCATTCTAACCTGGACTGTCCTAATTAGAGGCAATAGGGAGGTATGATTTAATAAAGTGTTTTAAATAAAAAACTATCATTGTAGACATTGCTTTCCTTATTAAGCAGCCTTCCAGTGTCTTCAAAGTACAGTATTATTTGTAGAGATGAGCGGGTTCGGTTTCTCTGAATCCGAACCCGCACGAACTTCATGTTTTTTTTCACGGGTCCGAGCGACTCGGATCTTCCCGCCTTGCTCGGTTAACCCGAGCGCGCCCGAACGTCATCATGACGCTGTCGGATTCTCGCGAGACTCGGATTCTATATAAGGAGCCGCGCGTCGCCGCCATTTTCACACGTGCATTGAGATTGATAGGGAGAGGACGTGGCTGGCGTCCTCTCCATTTAGATTAGAAGAGAGAGAGAGAGAGATTGACCTGATTTACTGGAGCTTAGGAGTACTGTAGAACTGTAGAGAGTGCAGAGTTTACTAGTGACTGACCACAGTGACCACCAGACAGTGCAGTTTTATTTAATATATCCGTTCTCTGCCTGAAAAAAACGATACACAGTGACTCAGTCACATACCATATCTGTGTGCACTGCTCAGCCCAGTGTGCTGCATCATCTATGTATATATCTGACTGTGCTCAGCTCACACATCTTATAATTGTGGGGGAGACTGGGGAGCACTGCAGTGCCAGTTATAGGTTATAGCAGGAGCCAGGAGTACATATTATTATTAAAATTAAACAGTGCACACTTTTGCTGCAGGAGTGCCACTGCCAGTGTGACTGACCAGTGACCTGACCACACTGACCACCAGTATAGTTAGTAGTATAGTATACTATATTGTGATTGCCTGAAAAAGTTAAACACTCGTATCTGACTGTGCTCAGCTCACACATCTTATAATTGTGGGGGAGACTGGGGAGCACTGCAGTGCCAGTTATAGGTTATAGCAGGAGCCAGGAGTACATATTATTATTAAAATTAAACAGTGCACACTTTTGCTGCAGGAGTGCCACTGCCAGTGTGACTGACCAGTGACCTGACCACACTGACCACCAGTATAGTTAGTAGTATAGTATACTATATTGTGATTGCCTGAAAAAGTTAAACACTCGTCGTGTGACTTCACTTGTGTGGTGTTTTTTTTTTTATTCTATAAAAAACTCATTCTGCTGACAGACAGTGTCCAGCAGGTCCGTCATTATATAATATATACCTGTCCGGCTGCAGTAGTGATATATATATATTTTTTATATCATTATTTATCATCCAGTCGCAGCAGACACAGTACGGTAGTTCACGGCTGTAGCTACCTCTGTGTCGGCACTCGGCAGTCCGTCCATAATTGTATACCACCTACCCGTGTTTTTTTTTTCTTTCTTCTTTATACATACATACTACTACTACATCTCTTTATCAACCAGTCTATATTAGCAGCAGACACAGTACAGTACGGTAGTCCACGGCTGTAGCTACCTCTGTGTCGGCACTCGGCAGTCCGTCCATAATTGTATACCACCTACCCGTGGTTTTTTTTTCTTTCTTCTTTATACATACATACTACTACTACTACATCTCTTTATCAACCAGTCTATATTAGCAGCAGACACAGTACAGTACGGTAGTCCACGGCTGTAGCTACCTCTGTGTCGGCACTGGGCAGTCCGTCCATAATTGTATACCACCTACCCGTGGTTTTTTTTTCTTTCTTCTTTATACATACATACTACTACTACATCTCTTTATCAACCAGTCTATATTAGCAGCAGACACAGTACAGTACGGTAGTCCACGGCTGTAGCTACCTCTGTGTTGGCACTGGGCAGTCCGTCCATAATTGTATACCACCTACCCGTGGTTTTTTTTTCTTTCTTCTTTATACATACATACTACTACTACTACATCTCTTTATCAACCAGTCTATATTAGCAGCAGACACAGTACAGTACGGTAGTCCACGGCTGTAGCTACCTCTGTGTCGGCACTGGGCAGTCCGTCCATAATTGTATACCACCTACCCGTGGTTTTTTTTTCTTTCTTCTTTATACATACATACTACTACTACATCTCTTTATCAACCAGTCTATATTAGCAGCAGACACAGTACAGTACGGTAGTCCACGGCTGTAGCTACCTCTGTGTCGGCACTGGGCAGTCCGTCCATAATTGTATACCACCTACCCGTGGTTTTTTTTTCTTTCTTCTTTATACATACATACTACTACTACATCTCTTTATCAACCAGTCTATATTAGCAGCAGACACAGTACAGTACGGTAGTCCACGGCTGTAGCTACCTCTGTGTCGGCACTCGGCAGTCCGTCCATAATTGTATACCACCTACCCGTGGTTTTTTTTTCTTTCTTCTTTATACATACATACTACTACTACATCTCTTTATCAACCAGTCTATATTAGCAGCAGACACAGTACAGTACGGTAGTCCACGGCTGTAGCTACCTCTGTGTCGGCACTGGGCAGTCCGTCCATAATTGTATACCACCTACCCGTGGTTTTTTTTTCTTTCTTCTTTATACATACATACTACTACTACATCTCTTTATCAACCAGTCTATATTAGCAGCAGACACAGTACAGTACGGTAGTCCACGGCTGTAGCTACCTCTGTGTCGGCACTCGGCAGTCCGTCCATAATTGTATACCACCTACCCGTGGTTTTTTTTCTTTCTTCTTTATACATACATACTACTACTACATCTCTTTATCAACCAGTCTATATTAGCAGCAGACACAGTACAGTACGGTAGTCCACGGCTGTAGCTACCTCTGTGTCGGCACTCGGCAGTCCATCCATAATTGTATACTAGTATCCATCCATCTCCATTGTTTACCTGAGGTGCCTTTTAGTTGTGCCTATTAAAATATGGAGAACAAAAATGTTGAGGTTCCAAAATTAGGGAAAGATCAAGATCCACTTCCACCTCGTGCTGAAGCTTCTGCCACTAGTCATGGCCGAGACGATGAAATGCCAGCAACGTCGTCTGCCAAGGCCGATGCCCAATGTCATAGTACAGAGCATGTCAAATCCAAAACACCAAATATCAGTAAAAAAAGGACTCCAAAACCTAAAATAAAATTGTCGGAGGAGAAGCGTAAACTTGCCAATATGCCATTTACCACACGGAGTGGCAAGGAACGGCTGAGGCCCTGGCCTATGTTCATGGCTAGTGGTTCAGCTTCACATGAGGATGGAGGCACTCAGCCTCTCGCTAGAAAAATGAAAAGACTCAAGCTGGCAAAAGCAGTAGCACCGCAAAGAACTGTGCGTTCTTCGAAATCCCAAATCCACAAGGAGAGTCCAATTGTGTCGGTTGCGATGCCTGACCTTCCCAACACTGGACGTGAAGAGCATGCGCCTTCCACCATTTGCACGCCCCCTGCAAGTGCTGGAAGGAGCACCCGCAGTCCAGTTCCTGATAGTCAGATTGAAGATGTCAGTGTTGAAGTACACCAGGATGAGGAGGATATGGGTGTTGCTGGCGCTGGGGAGGAAATTGACCAGGAGGATTCTGATGGTGAGGTGGTTTGTTTAAGTCAGGCACCCGGGGAGACACCTGTTGTCCGTGGGAGGAATAGGGCCGTTGACATGCCTGGTGAAAATACCAAAAAAATCCTCTTCGGTGTGGAAGTATTTCACCAGAAATGCGGACAACAGGTGTCAAGCCGTGTGTTCCCTTTGTCAAGCTGTAATAAGTAGGGGTAAGGACGTTAACCACCTCGGAACATCCTCCCTTATACGTCACCTGCAGCGCATTCATAATAAGTCAGTGACAAGTTCAAAAACTTGGGCCGACAGCGGAAGCAGTCCACTGACCAGTAAATCCCTTCCTCTTGTAACCAAGCTCACGCAAACCACCCCACCAACTCCCTCAGTGTCAATTTCCTCCTTCCCCAGGAATGCCAATAGTCCTGCAGGCCATGTCACTGGCAATTCTGACGAGTCCTCTCCTGCCTGGGATTCCTCCGATGCATCCTTGCGTGTAACGCCTACTGCTGCTGGCGCTGCTGTTGTTGCTGCTGGGAGTCGATGGTCATCCCAGAGGGGAAGTCGTAAGCCCACTTGTACTACTTCCAGTAAGCAATTGACTGTCCAACAGTCCTTTGCGAGGAAGATGAAATATCACAGCAGTCATCCTGTTGCAAAGCGGATAACTGAGTCCTTGACAACTATGTTGGTGTTAGACGTGCGTCCGGTATCCGCCGTTAGTTCACAGGGAACTAGACAATTTATTGAGGCAGTGTGCCCCCGTTACCAAATACCATCTAGGTTCCACTTCTGTAGGCAGGCGATACCGAGAATGTACACGGACGTCAGAAAAAGACTCACCAGTGTCCTAAAAAATGCAGTTGTACCCAATGTCCACTTAACCACGGACATGTGGACAAGTGGAGCAGGGCAGGGTCAGGACTATATGACTGTGACAGCCCACTGGGTAGATGTATGGACTCCCGCCGCAAGAACAGCAGCGGCGGCACCAGTAGCAGCATCTCGCAAACGCCAACTCTTTCCTAGGCAGGCTACGCTTTGTATCACCGCTTTCCAGAATACGCACACAGCTAAAAACCTCTTACGGCAACTGAGGAAGATCATCGCAGAATGGCTTACCCCAATTGGACTCTCCTGTGGATTTGTGGCATCGGACAACGCCAGCAATATTGTGTGTGCATTAAATATGGGCAAATTCCAGCACGTCCCATGTTTTGCACATACCTTGAATTTGGTGGTGCAGAATTTTTTAAAAAACGACAGGGGCGTGCAAGAGATGCTGTCGGTGGCCAGAAGAATTGCGGGACACTTTCGGCGTACAGGCACCACGTACAGAAGACTGGAGCACCACCAAAAACTACTGAACCTGCCCTGCCATCATCTGAAGCAAGAAGTGGTAACGAGGTGGAATTCAACCCTCTATATGCTTCAGAGGTTGGAGGAGCAGCAACAGGCCATTCAAGCCTATACAATTGAGCACGATATAGGAGGTGGAATGCACCTGTCTCAAGTGCAGTGGAGAATGATTTCAACGTTGTGCAAGGTTCTGATGCCCTTTGAACTTGCCACACGTGAAGTCAGTTCAGACACTGCCAGCCTGAGTCAGGTCATTCCCCTCATCAGGCTTTTGCAGAAGAAGCTGGAGGCATTGAAGAAGGAGCTAAAAGGGAGCGATTCCGCTAGGCATGTGGGACTTGTGGATGCAGCCCTTAATTCGCTTAACAAGGATTCACGGGTGGTCAATCTGTTGAAATCAGAGCACTACATTTTGGCCACCGTGCTCGATCCTAGATTTAAAACCTACCTTGGATCTCTCTTTCCGGCAGACACAAGTCTGCTGGGGTGCAAAGACCTGCTGGTGACAAAATTGTCAAGTCAAGCGGAACGCGACCTGTCAACATCTCCTCCTTCACATTCTCCCGCAACTGGGGGTGCGAGGAAAAGGCTCAGAATTCCGAGCCCACCCGCTGGCGGTGATGCAGGGCAGTCTGGAGCGACTGCTGATGCTGACATCTGGTCCGGACTGAAGGACCTGACAACGATTACGGACATGTCGTCTACTGTCACTGCATATGATTCTCTCAACATTGAAAGAATGGTGGAGGATTATATGAGTGACCGCATCCAAGTAGGCACGTCAGACAGTCCGTACTTATACTGGCAGGAAAAAGAGGCAATTTGGAGGCCCTTGCACAAACTGGCTTTATTCTACCTAAGTTGCCCTCCCACAAGTGTGTACTCCGAAAGAGTGTTTAGTGCCGCCGCTCACCTTGTCAGCAATCGGCGTACGAGGTTACATCCAGAAAATGTGGAGAAGATGATGTTCATTAAAATGAATTATAATCAATTCCTCCGCGGAGACATTGACCAGCAGCAATTGCCTCCACAAAGTACACAGGGAGCTGAGATGGTGGATTCCAGTGGGGACGAATTGATAATCTGTGAGGAGGGGGATGTACACGGTGATATATCAGAGGATGATGATGAGGTGGACATCTTGCCTCTGTAGAGCCAGTTTGTGCAAGGAGAGATTAATTGCTTCTTTTTTGGTGGGGGTCCAAACCAACCCGTCATATCAGTCACAGTCGTGTGGCAGACCCTGTCACTGAAATGATGGGTTAGTTAAAGTGTGCATGTCCTGTTTATACAACATAAGGGTGGGTGGGAGGGCCCAAGGACAATTCCATCTTGCACCTCTTTTTTCTTTTATTTTTCTTTGCGTCATGTGCTGTTTGGGGAGGGTTTTTTGGAAGGGACATCCTGCGTGACACTGCAGTGCCACTCCTAGATGGGCCCGGTGTTTGTGTCGGCCACTAGGGTCGCTAATCTTACTCACACAGCTACCTCATTGCGCCTCTTTTTTTCTTTGCGTCATGTGCTGTTTGGGGAGGGTTTTTTGGAAGGGACATCCTGCGTGACACTGCAGTGCCACTCCTAGATGGGCCAGGTGTTTGTGTCGGGCACTTGGGTCGCTGAGCTTAGTCACACAGCTACCTCATTGCACCTCTTTTTTTCTTTGCGTCATGTGCTGTTTGGGGAGTGTTTTTTGGAAGGGCCATCCTGCGTGACACTGCAGTGCCACTCCTAGATGGGCCAGGTGTTTGTGTCGGCCACTAGGGTCGCTTAGCTTAGTCATCCAGCGACCTCGGTGCAAATTTTAGGACTAAAAATAATATTGTGAGGTGTGAGGTATTCAGAATAGACTGAAAATGAGTGGAAATTATGGTTTTTGAGGTTAATAATAATATGGGATCAAAATGACCCCCAAATTCTATGATTTAAGCTGTTTTTTAGGGTTTTTTGAAAAAAACACCCAAATCCAAAACACACCCGAATCCGACAAAAAAAATTCGGTGAGGTTTTGCCAAAACGCGGTCGAACCCAAAACACGGCCGCGGAACCGAACCCAAAACCAAAACACAAAACCCGAAAAATTTCAGGCGCTCATCTCTAATTATTTGCTGATGTACAGTACATGATGTATTTTCTTGTAGAATATTAGAATATGGGCTGTATTTTCTTGTTAACAAAGACAAATGCCACAGACATTTGTTTTTTTTTTATTTTGTAATAATAACTGTTAATTAAAAAACACTTAGTTTTTTCTTCATAGTATTGTTGCCCAGCAATGGTACACTGACATAGTAACATTCCTGATCCAGTGGCAAACGCAGGATTTGCATGGGGGGGTTTCCAGAACTGGGTGGAGCCAATCACGGGGGTGGGGACTGAGGTGACCCAGTATATGCTGGGTCCGTAAAACTAGTGTGTCTGTGTGTGTGTGTGTGTATATATATATATATATATATATATATATATATCTACACATATATATATATATATATACATATATCTACACACACATATATATATATATATATATATACATACACACACACACATACATATACACGGGTGGTCTTCAGTATGCCGGAGGTCGGGCTCCCGGCGACCAGCATACCGGCGCCGGGAGCCTGACCGCCGGCATACCGACACTTATTCTCCCTCGTGGGGGTCCACGACCCCCCTGGAGGGAGAATAGAATAGTGTGGCGCGCGTAGCGAGCCCGCAAGGGGCTCATTTGCGCTCGCCACACTGTTGGTAAGTCGGCGGCCGGCCTCCCGGCGCCGGTATGCTGGTCGCCGGGAGGCCGGCCGCCGGGAGATCATAGTGAACCCATATAAACATATACATAGCATATTAAACATGCATACATATATATATATATATATATATACACACACACACATACAGTACACATATATATACACATGTATATATATATATATATATATATATATATCATATGTGTGTGTGTGTTTATATGTATGTATGTATATACATGTGTATATATGTAGGCACATGGATATATATGTACTATAATTAAAATAAAGTAAACTTTTATTGTACTTGCAAGTGCCACCAGGAAGACAGCAGGCTGCAGAGGACGCTAGACAGTCATTAATAATACTCATGCAGCTAAAAAAAAAAAAAAAAAATTAGTGGAGGGGGGTTTCTGGGTACTCGGAAACCCCCCCTTGGTGCGCCACTGTGATCAGGGTTATATCTAGAAGTTTGTGGGCCCCATAGCAAAATCTTGAAAGGCCACCCTCCCCACCTTTGTCACTATAAAATTCCCTTTAGGGGAGCAGGAGAGAGAGAGAGTGAGAGACAAACATGGTGTAAGGGATGGTGTAAGGGGGAGAGAGAGGAGCAAGAGAAAGGGAGAGAGATGGAGAGGGCAGCAAGCATAGGTGCTGGAACAGGGGGATTCAAAGGGGAGGATTGCTCCCCCCCCCTAACATTTGAGAAGCATCAGTCTTAGGTTCGGAGGAGCGGCAGTCACGTACGGCCAGGGGCTTTGCATTATAGGAATAGGCTGCACGGCCCCTGCACTGTACGGAGGAGTAGGTGTAATGTGCCGTCTATTAAATTATCAACTGTGGTGTCTCCTACTCCTCCCTGTTGAGCCCGCCCTCCTTTTCTTCCATGGTGGCAGCCTCCTCCTCCCCCGTGGTACCGCCTCTGCCTTCCTGGTGCTCTCGTCCTCATCCATTGTGCTGCCCCTCCTCCCCCCGTGGTAAAACCTCTGTGGCAGAGAAGGACCAGAAGAATCACTGTGACAAAAGGCCAGTTGGAAAGGGGGAGGGGGAGCACCAAAATCAAATTACATCTTGCCACCCCATCATAAAAATGTTCTGATGCCCCTGGGAGCAAGAGAGGGACAGAGAGGGAGAAAGAGAATGAGAGAGAGGGTGTCAGAGAGAGAGAGATAGAGATAGAGAGAGAGAGAGAGAGAGAGAGAGAGAGAGAGATGGTGTCAGACAGAGAAGAGTAAGAAAGGAAGAGAAGCAAGAGGGAATGAGAGAGATCGAGAGTGTCAGGGAAGGAAACTGAAAGTAAGGGGAGCAAAAGAGAGTGTCGGGGAGATACAGTGAGGGAAAAAGAACAAGAAATAGGGTGTCAGGGAGAAAGAGAGAGTGTCAGGGAGAGAGAGACTGTCAAGGAACAAGAGACAGTGTCAGGAAGAGAGAGAGAGAGGGACAGAGACATTGTCAGGGAGAGAGAGGGAGAGAAAGAGAGACAATGACAGGGAGAGAGATAGGGAGAGAGACAGTGTCAGGGAAAGAGCGAGATAGAGAGTGTGTCAGGATGAGAGAGGTGGGAGAGAGGGAGGGGGAGCGAGAACTACCTGATTTCAGTCCAGCAGAGGTCTCTGATGGGGGCGGGCCCTTCCTGGCATTAGGCCCTGTCCCCTAAATACCCGCAAATCGAGGCACTCGGAGCTGGCCAGGAACCCTCCCCTCACCCTTTGCTGCATACTCAGGACCCACGCGGCTGCAGCCTCATGGGAATAGGGTTAACGATATCAGTGGCAGCTGTTCTTAGTGGGGTTGAAGGGGAACTACAGGCCTTGGGGGCAGCCGGTGAATGGGTGGTAAGAGGCCGGCAACAGGTCATGGGGCAATGGTAGTGCAGTGGGGCATAGTTAGCATCATTTGTGCAGGAACATAAGTCTTTGGATTTTATATATAGTTGAAGAGCTTCTGCATGGTATTCTAGGTACCCTGTAGATTTGAGAGATGGAAGCAGGTTATTGCTGATAGGAAATAATGGGATTTGAGTTTTGGGCCTTGACGTGACCATTAGTAAATAGGGCATGTCAACCCAGGGGCGTAAGTTCATCCGAGTTGCACAAAGGCAAGTTGGAGTTTGATGCCACCCCCTTCAAAAAAAGGGAAAACAAATTTGAGGCGAGATGTAATAGCGTCTGAGTTAGCCGGAGGTACAGGATGCCCGGCTGACATTTTTTTAAAGGGGCAATCATTTACAAGGCAGAACCATGCCTTGTGAATAATTGCCCCTTTCAAAAAACATAAGGGTTCAGTCGGCATCCTGCAAATCTAACAAACTCGGACACTATTACATCTCACCTATGGTGTGTGTGTATTGGGGACTAGAGCTCACAGTTTATTGGCTCCAGCTACACTGCGGCTACAGCGGTGGCCGCGCCATTGCTTGCTGCAGTGCAGGCTGAGTGGTACCAGGCAGGAGCCATCCTGTCCCCTATTGCAGGTGTTAGCAAGGCTTCTGAGACGAATAACTCTGCAGCGGCAGTGGAGGTTCCACAGAGCTCCATTGTAAGAGCAACGGTCATACCTGGATCCCTCTGTGAACCACACAGGTGCATGCAGGTGCCCCTTCAGGGCTTGGAGCCCTGAGGTAGGCCTCTCCATTGCCTTTGGAAGTACGCCTATGTGTCAACCTACAGTATAAATACACTGTTGCTTCTGACCACAGATGCAAGCACAGGTGGGTATGGGTTCATTGGAACCAATTGGTTTTATCCCTATAACCATTCACATGTGTTTACTTCAGTTAAAATGCTACATATATAAAAAAATTCTACTAACATTCAAGGCCATAAACAACACTACACAACATACAGTATATCTCATTCTCTACCCTTGCTTAAAATATCTCCCAGCTCGTGCACTCTGCTCTGCATAGATCTATATCTACACTCTTAGCTGTTCCCATTTCCAGCCAAAGGATTTATTTTTTATTATCTGCCTCACTCTTTGGAAGGCCCCCCTCACACAACCAAGCTTTCCTTTAGCATCTAAACCTTCAAGTATTCCCTGACAACGCCCCTCTTCAGGCAAGCTTATCAAATTCTAGAACCACCCTTGTAATATCTGTAAACTATTCTACCCAATTACCTCCCTTCTACACAGTTCCAACAAAACTTACATGTGTTCTTCCTATAATTCTACAAACCTCTGATTCCGGACCAAAATTGCTACCAACATTTCTCTAAGACTGGATCATACAACCTTCTAAGCACTTTCTATATGTGACACGTAACCTTATTTATCAAATTCCTATTTCCCTATAGGTTGAATAGCAATGCCTTCTTACCTTATTGGCTGTCTGTTAACACTTAGTATACTGTATACTTATATTTATTGTGTTCTCTGTTGTAAAGTACAATGAAATATGCTGCCACTATATAACGTCAGTGGATAAGGGTATATATGCTTATAGATGATAGTATGATTTTTAACATCAATGGATAAGGGTATGCATATAGAGATGGCGACTGTATATACAATTGTTACATGATGATACATTAGTGGTCAACATCTGGTCTCAAAAACAAGTTATACTCATATATGTGGATGGGAAGTATGGAATGCAACGATTTTAAAGGTATTTTTTTTTACCAGTATAATTAAACTGAATAGCTTGTTATATGCAATCTGTGTATGCCTATTTTAAATGCTTTTAGCTCAACAATTTGTTAACATGGACAATGAATTAATACTGTCAGTAATATTATTTTGTCTTTAGTTTTTTTTATAACACTATATACATTGATACATTTATCAAATTATATGCTCCAGTTTTGCGTATTTGCAGAGAGATTACATACTTCAGTTGCGATAATAGCACATTTTGTAGGAATATATTGTTCCAATGAATATAAACAGTTTTTTTTTTATACTGCTGCTTCTAATGGAATAATACATATAATTACATCATTGTTAAGTGGTTAAGGTCTTCAGCGTATTTTGAATACAATTTACTGTGTGTGTGTTCTAATACAGATAATGCAACAGAATATTCCACACATAAAAACCCTACAATGCGCCAAAAAGCCTCTAGATCAACACGAGACATGGCTGAATATTTAGCATCTCATTTGCTTTCTTATGGCTGCAAATAGAAAAATATTTGCTCATCAGCGGCTGTCCACAGCCCTCTAAAATTCTGCTCACAGGTGATATCATTGATGCAAATAAATTCTTTGTGTTTGCTCTTGAAGCGGCTTATCCAGCAAATAGCCACGGTTCAATGAAACCAAATGAGTTGGTAAGCTGTGCCAAGTTGTTTAGGTATGCCAAGATCTTTTCAGCCAGTTGCGAGACAAAAGAAGAAAAGGAAAATCTTGGTATTGCACCTAATTCAATGACAGTAATGTAATAAAGAAATAGTGATGGATGTAAAAACGGTCACTTGTTATAATTTTACGCTCTGAGAACCTTAAGAAACCACTTCTAATAAACTTCTAGTTCTCATTCCTTTATTTTGCAGAATCAAGAAAAGGTGTATTTTTTACCCCAAAATACTGTACATGGGACCAACAGTTCTCTGTGATTACAAAATTATGGTATTACTGTACATGTACTTTTTTTTATTTTTAAACCCAGATTACCCATAGACAGTTGTTTTTATTAATATATGCAACTTACTATACAGGTACAAAACTAAATGTGACCTTTATTGCATCATCAACAAGGGGCTTTGATAGGTAGTACACAGTGTTGATAATATTTTATTACTGAGCACATAGAGACGGCACTTCAAATTTAAAAATGTCAGGCTCCCATCATTCTATAAACTGTCTACATCAGATGTTAACATAATTAAGGGCCTAACTCAGACGTGATCGCAGCAGCAAATTTGTTCTCTAATGGGCAAAACCATGTGCACTGCAGGTGGGGCAGATGTTATATGTGCAGAGAGAGTTAGATTTGGGTGGGGTGTGTTCAAACTGAAATCTATATTACAGTGTAAAAATTAGAGATGAGCGGATTCAGTTCACACAGAACCGAAATTCCCCCGAACATCCCGATCTGAGCCCAGATCTGAGTCCGGCTCAGGACTTCCCGCCAGACTCGGAAACCAGAATGAGGCAAAATGTCATCATTCCGCTGTTGGATTCTCACGGGCTTTGGATCCCATATAAACAGCCGCGTGTCACCGCCATTTTCACTCCGGATTTGGAGAGTGAGGGAGACAGACCTCTATCTCTCTCTGTGGGTAGTGGCGTCGGGTGAGGTTAGTGTGTGCTCTGTAGGGGTGCTGCTGCAGTTTCTGTGGTGCACCTGTGCTGTGTTAGGGGTGCTGTCCTGGCTGTCCTGACTGTCACTGGTGTTTCATGTGCTGTTACGGCCGGGTTCTGCAGCTGTACATGGGTGTAGCTGTTCTCCTGTATGCTGTAAAATATAGTGGTGCTGCTGTTCAAATAACATTACACTGGCCCTGTATGCTGTAAAAATTCAGGGGTGCAGTTATTAAAAATTAAAAGCACACTGGTCCTGTATGCTGTCAAATATAGGGGTGTTGCTGTTCAAATAACAGTACACTGGCCCTGTACAGGTATGTTGTAAAAATTCAGAGGTGAAGTTGTTAAAAATTAAAAGCTCACTGCTCCCGTATGCTGTAAAATATAGGGGTGTTGCTCATCAAATAACATTACACTGGCCCTGTAAGCTATAAATATCCAGGGGTACAGTTGTTAAAAATTAAAAGCACACTGCTGTATGCTGTTAAAATATAGAAGTGTTGCTGTTCAAATAACATTACACTGGGCCTGTATGCTATAAAAAATCAGGGGTGCAGTTATTAAAAATTAAAAGCACACTTCATCCTGACAATTTCATCTTGCACCTCTTATTCTTCTTTGCATTATGCGCTCTTTGGGGCCTAGTTTTTAAAACTGTCATCCTGTCTGCCACTGCAGTGCCACTCCTAGATGGGCCAGATGTTTGTGCCGCACACTTGTGTTGCTTAGCTTAGTCATACAGCTACCTCGTTGCACCTCTTTTTTCTTTGCATTATGTGCTCTTTGGGGCCTATTTTTTAAAGCTGCCATCCTGTCTGCCACTGCACTGCCACTCCTAGATGGGCCAGGTGTTTGTGTCGCCCACTTGTTTCGCTTAGCTAAGTCTACCTCGGTGCAACATGAGTGGACTGGAAATGAGTGGAAATTACTGTTATTGAGGTTATTAATACCATAGGATCAAAATGAACCCAAAATTCTGTGATTTTAGCTGTTTTACATTTTTTTCCCCCAAAATCATCGAGATCCAAAACCAAGACCAAAACCCGAAAAGGTGGTTTTGGCAAAACCAATCCAGATCCAAACCCGAGCGGGTTCCAGATCCAAGACCAAAACCCAAAAAGTGTCCGCCGCACATCTCTAGTAAAAATAAAGCATCCAGTACTTACCCCGCACAGAAACAATATAACCCACCCAAACCTAACTCTCTCTGCACATATCATATCTGCCCCCCCCCCCCCCTGCAGTGCACATGGTTTTGTCTGTTAGAGAACAAATTTGCTGCTGAGATCAGGTCTGAATTAGGCCCTAAATCAAAGATTATAAATAATGACTCCTTAAGTTTCACCCTCTAATGTGGTCTATCACCTCCTTTTGATGGGTATCACTGCCTCAGCCGGTTCATTTTTGTGTATTTATAGTGTTGCACAATTATGAGTTATCTCACTATCTCTTACAAACAGTCCTGAATGGGTTCGGTATGAAATACCACTCGTCGAGATGCCGGCGGTCACATGACTGACACCGACATCTTGATATAGAAGATTCCATCATCAGAAGAATACCTGCTCCCCCCTCCCCATTTCCTAAAATCTAATACCCCAGTGATGGTCTGGCAGTGGATTCCCATTTACTGCGCTCCATGCTAATCACAGCCAGAAAGGAAGTCCCAAAGGGTTGTGTTACCTCCCGCTGAGACTGCCAGTCCAGACTGAAATAGCAGAGAGATCATTTCCAATGGTAAGACACTCCCCTGCTATAACAACAGTCCTATCTGGCTTCTAGGGGCTGCAATCATTTCATTGCATAGAATCTTGGGCTGCTTGTTAATTTGTGCACAAGTGCAGATCACAAGGCACTTTCTCCCAACACACACAACCTATGTTATTGGAGGTTTAATTGGCAGCTGAGTTGTGCCCAGAGGACCATGGCATAGTGCTAAGAATGATCTTTCAGGTACAGTGTACTGTAGATTAGAGATGAGCGCCTGAAATTTTTCGGGTTTTGTGTTTTGGTTTTGGGTTCGGTTCCGCGGCCGTGTTTTGGGTTCGAACGCGTTTTGGCAAAACCTCACCGAATTTTTTTTGTCGGATTCGGGTGTGTTTTGGATTCGGGTGTTTTTTTCAAAAAACACTAAAAAACAGCTTAAATCATAGAATTTGGGGGTCATTTTGATCCCAAAGTATTATTAACCTCAAAAACCATAATTTACACTCATTTTCAGTCTATTCTGAATACCTCACACCTCACAATATTATTTTTAGTCCTAAAATTTGCACCGAGGTCGCTGTGTGAGTAAGATAAGCGACCCTAGTGGCCGACACAAACACCGGGCCCATCTAGGAGTGGCACTGCAGTGTCACGCAGGATGTCCCTTCCAAAAAACCCTCCCCAAACAGCACATGACGCAAAGAAAAAAAGAGGCGCAATGAGGTAGCTGTGTGAGTAAGATTAGCGACCCTAGTGGCCGACACAAACACCGGGCCCATCTAGGAGTGGCACTGCAGTGTCACGCAGGATGGCCCTTCCAAAAAACCCTCCCCAAACAGCACATGACGCAAAGAAAAAAAGAGGCGCAATGAGGTAGCTGTGTGAGTAAGATTAGCGACCCTAGTGGCCGACACAAACACCGGGCCCATCTAGGAGTGGCACTGCAGTGTCACGCAGGATGTCCCTTCCAAAAAACCCTCCCCAAACAGCACATGACGCAAAGAAAAAAAGAGGCGCAATGAGGTAGCTGACTGTGTGAGTAAGATTAGCGACCCTAGTGGCCGACACAAACACCGGGCCCATCTAGGAGTGGCACTGCAGTGTCACGCAGGATGTCCCTTCCAAAAAACCCTCCCCAATCAGCACATGATGCAAAGAAAAAGAAAAGAAAAAAGAGGTGCAAGATGGAATTGTCCTTGGGCCCTCCCACCCACCCTTATGTTGTATAAACAAAACAGGACATGCACACTTTAACCAACCCATCATTTCAGTGACAGGGTCTGCCACACGACTGTGACTGATATGACGGGTTGGTTTGGACCCCCCCCAAAAAAGAAGCAATTAATCTCTCCTTGCACAAACTGGCTCTACAGAGGCAAGATGTCCACCTCATCTTCACCCTCCGATATATCACCATGTACATCCCCCTCCTCACAGATTATCAATTCGTCCCCACTGGAATCCACCATCTCAGCTCCCTGTGTACTTTGTGGAGGCAATTGCTGCTGGTCAATGTCTCCGCGGAGGAATTGATTATAATTCATTTTAATGAACATCATCTTCTCCACATTTTCTGGATGTAACCTCGTACGCCGATTGCTGACAAGGTGAGCGGCGGCACTAAACACTCTTTCGGAGTACACACTTGTGGGAGGGCAACTTAGGTAGAATAAAGCCAGTTTGTGCAAGGGCCTCCAAATTGCCTCTTTTTCCTGCCAGTATAAGTACGGACTGTGTGACGTGCCTACTTGGATGCGGTCACTCATATAATCCTCCACCATTCTATCAATGTTGAGAGAATCATATGCAGTGACAGTAGACGACATGTCCGTAATCGTTGTCAGGTCCTTCAGTCCGGACCAGATGTCAGCATCAGCAGTCGCTCCAGACTGCCCTGCATCACCGCCAGCGGGTGGGCTCGGAATTCTGAGCCTTTTCCTCGCACCCCCAGTTGCGGGAGAATGTGAAGGAGGAGATGTTGACAGGTCGCGTTCCGCTTGACTTGACAATTTTGTCACCAGCAGGTCTTTCAACCCCAGCAGACTTGTGTCTGCCGGAAAGAGAGATCCAAGGTAGGCTTTAAATCTAGGATCGAGCACGGTGGCCAAAATGTAGTGCTCTGATTTCAACAGATTGACCACCCGTGAATCCTTGTTAAGCAAATTAAGGGCTGCATCCACAAGTCCCACATGCCTAGCGGAATCGCTCCCTTTTAGCTCCTTCTTCAATGCCTCCAGCTTCTTCTGCAAAAGCCTGATGAGGGGAATGACCTGACTCAGGCTGGCAGTGTCTGAACTGACTTCACGTGTGGCAAGTTCAAAGGGCATCAGAACCTTGCACAACGTTGAAATCATTCTCCACTGCACTTGAGACAGGTGCATTCCACCTCCTATATCGTGCTCAATTGAATAGGCTTGAATGGCCTTTTGCTGCTCCTCCAACCTCTGAAGCATATAGAGGGTTGAATTCCACCTCGTTACCACTTCTTGCTTCAGATGATGGCAGGGCAGGTTCAGTAGTTTTTGGTGGTGCTCCAGTCTTCTGTACGTGGTGCCTGTACGCCGAAAGTGTCCCGCAATTTTTCTGGCCACCGACAGCATCTCTTGCACGCCCCTGTCGTTTTTTAAAAAATTCTGCACCACCAAATTCAAGGTATGTGCAAAACATGGGACGTGCTGGAATTTGCCCATATTTAATGCACACACAATATTGCTGGCGTTGTCCGATGCCACAAATCCACAGGAGAGTCCAATTGGGGTAAGCCATTCCGCAATGATCTTCCTCAGTTGCCGTAAGAGGTTTTCAGCTGTGTGCGTATTCTGGAAAGCGGTGATACAAAGCGTAGCCTGCCTAGGAAAGAGTTGGCGTTTGCGAGATGCTGCTACTGGTGCCGCCGCTGCTGTTCTTGCGGCGGGAGTCCATACATCTACCCAGTGGGCTGTCACAGTCATATAGTCCTGACCCTGCCCTGCTCCACTTGTCCACATGTCCGTGGTTAAGTGGACATTGGGTACAACTGCATTTTTTAGGACACTGGTGAGTCTTTTTCTGACGTCCGTGTACATTCTCGGTATCGCCTGCCTAGAGAAGTGGAACCTAGATGGTATTTGGTAACGGGGGCACACTGCCTCAATAAATTGTCTAGTTCCCTGTGAACTAACGGCGGATACCGGACGCACGTCTAACACCAACATAGTTGTCAAGGCCTCAGTTATCCGCTTTGCAGTAGGATGACTGCTGTGATATTTCATCTTCCTCGCAAAGGACTGTTGAACAGTCAATTGCTTACTGGAAGTAGTACAAGTGGGCTTACGACTTCCCCTCTGGGATGACCATCGACTCCCAGCGGCAACAACAGCAGCGCCAGCAGCAGTAGGCGTTACACGCAAGGATGCATCGGAGGAATCCCAGGCAGGAGAGGACTCGTCAGAATTGCCAGTGACATGGCCTGCAGGACTATTGGCATTCCTGGGGAAGGAGGAAATTGACACTGAGGGAGTTGGTGGGGTGGTTTGCGTGAGCTTGGTTACAAGAGGAAGGGATTTACTGGTCAGTGGACTGCTTCCGCTGTCACCCAAAGTTTTTGAACTTGTCACTGACTTATTATGAATGCGCTGCAGGTGACGTATAAGGGAGGATGTTCCGAGGTGGTTAACGTCCTTACCCCTACTTATTACAGCTTGACAAAGGGAACACACGGCTTGACACCTGTTGTCCGCATTTCTGGTGAAATACCTCCACACCGAAGAGCTGATTTTTTTGGTATTTTCACCTGGCATGTCAACGGCCATATTCCTCCCACGGACAACAGGTGTCTCCCCGGGTGCCTGACTTAAACAAACCACCTCACCATCAGAATCCTCCTGGTCAATTTCCTCCCCAGCGCCAGCAACACCCATATCCTCCTCATCCTGGTGTACTTCAACACTGACATCTTCAATCTGACTATCAGGAACTGGACTGCGGGTGCTCCTTCCAGCACTTGCAGGGGGCGTGCAAATGGTGGAAGGCGCATGCTCTTCACGTCCAGTGTTGGGAAGGTCAGGCATCGCAACCGACACAATTGGACTCTCCTTGTGGATTTGGGATTTCGAAGAATGCACAGTTCTTTGCTGTGCTGCTTTTGCCAGCTTGAGTCTTTTCATTTTTCTAGCGAGAGGCTGAGTGCTTCCATCCTCATGTGAAGCTGAACCACTAGCCATGAACATAGGCCAGGGCCTCAGCCGTTCCTTGCCACTCCGTGTGGTAAATGGCATATTGGCAAGTTTACGCTTCTCCTCCGACAATTTTATTTTAGGTTTTGGAGTCCTTTTTTTACTGATATTTGGTGTTTTGGATTTGACATGCTCTGTACTATGACATTGGGCATCGGCCTTGGCAGACGACGTTGCTGGCATTTCATCGTCTCGGCCATGACTAGTGGCAGCAGCTTCAGCACGAGGTGGAAGTGGATCTTGATCTTTCCCTAATTTTGGAACCTCAACATTTTTGTTCTCCATATTTTAATAGGCACAACTAAAAGGCACCTCAGGTAAACAATGGAGATGGATGGATTGGATACTAGTATACAATTATGGACGGGCTGCCGAGTGCCGACACAGAGGTAGCCACAGCCGTGAACTACCGCACTGTACTGTGTCTGCTGCTAATATATAGACTGGTTGATAAAGAGATAGTATACTCGTAACTAGTATGTATGTATAAAGAAAGAAAAAAAAACCACGGTTAGGTGGTATATACAATTATGGACGGGCTGCCGAGTGCCGACACAGAGGTAGCCACAGCCGTGAACTACCGCACTGTACTGTGTCTGCTGCTAATATATAGACTGGTTGATAAAGAGATAGTATACTCGTAACTAGTATGTATGTATAAAGAAAGAAAGAAAAACCACGGTTAGGTGGTATATACAATTATGGACGGGCTGCCGAGTGCCGACACAGAGGTAGCCACAGCCGTGAACTACCGCACTGTACTGTGTCTGCTGCTAATATAGACTGGTTGATAAAGAGATAGTATACTCGTAACTAGTATGACTATAAAGAAAGAAAAAAAAACCACGGTTAGGTGGTATATACAATTATGGACGGGCTGCCGAGTGCCGACACAGAGGTAGCCACAGCCGTGAACTACCGCACTGTACTGTGTCTGCTGCTAATATATAGACTGGTTGATAAAGAGATAGTATACTCGTAACTAGTATGTATGTATAAAGAAAGAAAAAAAAACCACGGTTAGGTGGTATATACAATTATGGACGGGCTGCCGAGTGCCGACACAGAGGTAGCCACAGCCGTGAACTACCGCACTGTACTGTGTCTGCTGCTAATATATAGACTGGTTGATAAAGAGATAGTATACTCGTAACTAGTATGTATGTATAAAGAAAGAAAAAAAAACCACGGTTAGGTGGTATATACAATTATGGACGGGCTGCCGAGTGCCGACACAGAGGTAGCCACAGCCGTGAACTACCGCACTGTACTGTGTCTGCTGCTAATATATAGACTGGTTGATAAAGAGATAGTATACTCGTAACTAGTATGTATGTATAAAGAAAGAAAAAAAAACCACGGTTAGGTGGTATATACAATTATGGACGGGCTGCCGAGTGCCGACACAGAGGTAGCCACAGCCGTGAACTACCGCACTGTACTGTGTCTGCTGCTAATATATAGACTGGTTGATAAAGAGATAGTATACTCGTAACTAGTATGTATGTATAAAGAAAGAAAAAAAAACCACGGTTAGGTGGTATATACAATTATGGACGGGCTGCCGAGTGCCGACACAGAGGTAGCCACAGCCGTGAACTACCGCACTGTACTGTGTCTGCTGCTAATATAGACTGGTTGATAAAGAGATAGTATACTCGTAACTAGTATGTATGTATAAAGAAAGAAAAAAAAACCACGGTTAGGTGGTATATACAATTATGGACGGGCTGCCGAGTGCCGACACAGAGGTAGCCACAGCCGTGAACTACCGCACTGTACTGTGTCTGCTGCTAATATAGACTGGTTGATAAAGAGATAGTATACTCGTAACTAGTATGACTATAAAGAAAGAAAAAAAAACCACGGTTAGGTGGTATATACAATTATGGACGGGCTGCCGAGTGCCGACACAGAGGTAGCCACAGCCGTGAACTACCGCACTGTACTGTGTCTGCTGCTAATATATAGACTGGTTGATAAAGAGATAGTATACTCGTAACTAGTATGTATGTATAAAGAAAGAAAAAAAAACCACGGTTAGGTGGTATATACAATTATGGACGGGCTGCCGAGTGCCGACACAGAGGTAGCCACAGCCGTGAACTACCGCACTGTACTGTGTCTGCTGCTAATATAGACTGGTTGATAAAGAGATAGTATACTACTAATATTATATATACTGGTGGTCAGGTCACTGGTCACTAGTCACACTGGCAGTGGCACTCCTGCAGCAAAAGTGTGCACTGTTTAATTTTAATATAATATTATGTACTCCTGGCTCCTGCTATAACCTATAACTGGCACTGCAGTAGTGCTCCCCAGTCTCCCCCACAATTATAAGCTGTGTGAGCTGAGCAGTCAGACAGATATATAATATATATAGATGATGCAGCACACTGGCCTGAGCCTGAGCAGTGCACACAGATATGGTATGTGACTGACTGAGTCACTGTGTGTATCGCTTTTTTCAGGCAGAGAACGGATATATTAAATAAACTGCACTGTGTGTCTGGTGGTCACTCACTATATAATATATTATGTACTCCTGGCTCCTGCTATAACCTATAACTGGCACTGCAGTAGTGCTCCCCAGTCTCCCCCACAATTATAAGCTGTGTGAGCTGAGCAGTCAGACAGATATATATATATAATATTATATATAGATAATAGATGATGCAGCACACTGGCCTGAGCCTGAGCAGTGCACACAGATATGGTATGTGACTGAGTCACTGTGTGCTGTGTATCGCTTTTTTCAGGCAGAGAACGGATTATAAAGTAAACTGCACTGTCCTCACTAGTAAACTCTCTCCACTCAGTCTCTACACTTCTACAGTAACAGTACTCCTCCTAGTCAGCTCCAGTAAATCTCTCTCAGTCTCTTATAATCTAAATGGAGAGGACGCCAGCCACGTCCTCTCCCTATCAATCTCAATGCACGTGTGAAAATGGCGGCGACGCGCGGCTCCTTATATAGAATCCGAGTCTCGCGATAGAATCCGAGCCTCGCGAGAATCCGACAGCGTCATGATGACGTTCGGGCGCGCTCGGGTTAACCGAGCAAGGCGGGAAGATCCGAGTCGCTCGGACCCGTGAAAAAAAACATGAAGTTCTGGCGGGTTCGGATTCAGAGAAACCGAACCCGCTCATCTCTACTGTAGATGAGATGTGGAGAGGTTCACTGCTGAGGAGGAAGGACATTATTAGGGGCCAGCTGCAGGTGAAATTTCCAAGCATCAGATTCAGTGAATCTCAACCATTTATGCCATAGAGTGATAAATTCCGACATACTGTCTACGGCTGAAGACATAAGGTCCTCTGTTGTTATGTACAGATCAATCCACTTGAATCACTGTGAAATCATGGGAGGGGCTGTTGTCGGGGGATATTGGAATTTTATTCTATATAGACACTTTTTTTAATACATACACACACATGCAGATATCTTACACTTGCCAACTGTATAACCTAGGCAGCTCAAGATAAGATGGAGGCCCATGTAGCAGGTGCGGTTGACGTGGTGCCATGAATTGCGCCATCACAACCCAGACTCCCATATTGATGCATTTCACCACAAATCACCCTCTTCTCTGGGGAAATGGGTGGAACCAGTTGGCTTGTCTACTTCCTCAGGGGGAAGCAGTTAGTTTCCCATCGAACAGGATCCCAGTGGTCGATGTACCGATGCCGAGATCCAGAGGGAGGACACAATCCCAGTGTCGAAAAACCAACGTCAAATGGGATGCCGGCTGCAAAATACTGACATATGAAATCTCGATCGTCCTGACAGTGAGACATGCTGCCGTCCTGCCGCAGTGGGAGGGTAAGTTTTAGGCAGCAGAAGGGGGGTTAGGCTTAGGGTGCAGACACAATAAGGTTAGTGCAGGGACCAGGGAGGGAGGGTTAGGGTTAGGCACATAGAAGGGGAGGTTAGGGTTAGGCGTCAAACGGGGAGGGTTAGGTTTAGGCAGCGGGCAAGGGAGGGCTAGGGTTAGGTAACAAGCGGGGAGGGTTAGGTTTAGGCAGCGGGGAAGGGAGGGCTAGGATTAGGTAACAATCAGGGAGGGTTAGGTTTAGGCAGCGGGGAAGGGAGGGCCACGGTTAGGTAACAAGCGGGGAGGGTTAGGTTTAGGCAGCGGGGAAGGGAGGGCTAGGGTTAGGTAACAAGCGGGGATGGTTAGGTTTAGGCAGCGGGGAAGGGAGGGCTAAGGTTACAAGCGGGGAGGGTTAGGGTTAGACACCATCAGGGAGGGTTAGGGTTAGACACCCACAAGGGAAGAATTGGGGTTAGTGTAGGGAAAATGTGAGAGTTAGGGGGCTAAATGGGGGGCGATCAGGATTCTGATGGATGGGATGCCGCTGTTGATATACTGCCCACCGGCATCCCGTCCATCGGCAACTCATACTGAACCCCTCTCAGGAGCCCAGGTGAGCAGGCAAATATGATATACCTGATATGCGATATATCTATATGTATACAGTATTTGTGTGGAATTCTTGTACACTTATGCTTGAATCTTTCCGTTGCTGAATCTTCTTCTGGTCCTGAACCCCCAAGAGTTGTTCATGATCTCTACTGAGAACAATTTATTGCACGCACAAGAGAGTCCCATGGGCGCTGAGTTGCATAAGCTCGGTAGCAGATTCGCTAGCAAAAAAAAAAGTTTTCCTCCCATGAAAAGCAGAAAAATCCAGCAATTAAATAGAGCATAAGACAGTGGGGGTAATTCAGACTGGATCGCTATCTGAATCCCCGGGGGCCCAGTGAGATGCTAACAGCTTCTCTGGGCTGTGATTGCCTCTGCCTAATTGACAGGTAGAGACAGTTGCGGGGCAGAAGGGGGCAGGAGCTGCACTGGCAGGGAGCTACTCACCAGGTACAAAAGCATCACCGCCGTGCGATGCTTTTGCCCCTGTGCAGCGGAGGGGGGGTTGGGCCTGACATGGGGGGATGGACTAGCCCTGTGCTGGGCTTCCCCCCACATGTCAGAGTAAATGATCGTAGATGTGCTAAATTTAGCACATCTACGATCAGATCTGAATTACCCCCAGAGTTTTTCTTTTCTGCAGGAGAATCATCTTCGATGACAAAGAGGTGGAACTGAATACCCACCTTACAGTCTATTTCCAGCAGCCCTTCCCCACAGGTAAATATGTGATGTCATAACAGCTTCCTTGGTGTAATAAGATTGATGAAGCCTAAATAAATTCTAATAAGTGCTATCAAAATACAATGGTGACACTGAAGCATACATTGTTTTCTTAAATAAAGTGCAAAGTTCAACAACATTTATTTTTCCACATTATATAATGAAATATGTATTATGACAATAGTATTCATAGTCACTGCAGTATTTTAGCCCGTGACTTTCACCATTACTGAAAAATAATCATAATAAATGGCCTAAAATGTCTGTTTAATATATGCAATGATAATAAGTAACTGCTTCCTTATTTTCCACGCAGAAGGCAGTTATTTATCTCACTTAGTTTATCTTGGACAACTATAACACAGTTCTGACTCTATTTCTACAGTAAGCTTTGTTAGCTGTATTCTGAAGAGACCATCACTAATCAATTTCCTATTAAGCGCAATGCCTGACTTCTTCCCCCTGTCACTAACAGCTTGACTACAAGCTGACATACGGGTCCTGTGAGCCTAGGCCTGTCTTCTGGGCAGACAGATTGATGGAAACAATACACGTTACGCTAAGTCTTCGGCAATATTAAAATAATATTGACTTGGGTCATGGATGACCTCACACAGTTAAAATGTGGAGAATTTCCTTTAGAGCCATATCACATCCCTGGTCTCCGATGTATGGGTTCCAAGCCTTAGTTGCATATTTGTTTTTCAAGATATGGTTGTGTATTGATTTACTGCGCTGTATTTGCTCATTCCAATGCACTGTTTATAATGTACATCTTATTCTAGAGAACTGTTAGCAATATCCCGGTGTCTGCAATCAGACGTTGCCTGGTGAATATTTTAGAAGGCCGCTGCATTAAAACAAAGGACATTTCAAAACATATGGACACAACTCTTTTGCGGTTCTATGGAGATCAAATTCGCTGTTGGGCATATGCAATATGCAATAAATTTAAAGTACCGCTGCCTTCTTAGATAATGCAATAATAAAATATACTTAGTTTTATTAATTTTTTTATTTAATGGTATATATATGAGCCCATAACAAGGAACACTATATATTGTAAATTGTAATCACAATACCTCCAATTTGGCAATTTAATAAGATGGTCTTTGTGGCAGCAGCTCCTACCAGTAATTTCCAGAGGTCTGCTTTGCTGATCTGAAATATGCAGTTTGTGCACATGCAAGGGATCGCGATCCCACACATGTGCACAAATTAACAAGGAGCCCAGGTTTCTAAGGACTGTTTTGGCTGCAGATCCTAGAAACCAGATAGGGCTGCCATTACACTGGAGGCCATGAGATATGTCTGTGAACCATGTTGTTCACAGACATATCGGGGGTACACACCTGCCAACGGAATCCCAACCGCCGCCTGGATCCCCCACTTGGGTGGAGGTCCACGCCACCACCCGAGGGGGAAGAGAATAGTGTGGCAACCAAAGCACTGAGAGCGCAGGTGCAGACTACATGGGTCAAGGGGTTAAATTCTATGTTTCTGTGGGCTGCAACCCTGCAGCACCTAGGTAAAGTCTGCCTGTTTGTGACAGCTGGACATACTTGTTTAATTAGATGCTGGGTTGAACGATTAGATTGCAGCAGAGCCGGCCCTAGGCATAGGGGCATATGAAAAGCCTAAGGGCATCTGGGCAGGCTGGACATCTAAATTGTAATTACCATTTAGTAGCTGGAGAGACACTTGTGTGGGCTGGGACCACAGTCTGCAGGATTTCTTTTATGTTGTTTGAGATATTATATATTGTGTGCACTATTTTCACAACGTTCTGGAGCTTGAGAGACACAATAGAGGATGAGGCTGTGCTGGATGTGCAGCATAACTGAATGGGGAAAGGGGAGCACAGCACCACTAGGCCATGCCCTTCTATACGACCACAACCCTTCTGAAAGGCCATGCCCCTTTTTCATGTGCACAAAAGCTCCCATATGAGGGAGGGGACACCAGACAAAATCTCGTCTAGGGCACCAAATTGGTCACGGCCGGCTTTGGTTTGCAGGGATCCTCTTGCAATGTGGGCACCATATTGTGCTTACAAGGTCAACTGAACAATCAGGGCCTTCTTTACATAATCCACATTGCAAGTTTTTAAAAATTGCAAACTCTTATTAAAAATTAGCTAATAATAATAATAATAATAATAATAAGAAGAAGAAGAAGAAGAAGAAGAGGAAAGAAGAAAAAGAAGAAGAATCTATAGTTATTTAATTTAATTGGTAGATACTCATATTTAAAGTCATATTTGCATTTTTAATATCCTGACTAATAAAGGGTATATTCATTAAAGTATAAAAAGTATTGATAAGATTGTGTGCAAAAAGCTGCCTACGCTGCCCCTTAGTGTAAAAAGTGACACCTACACTTAAAACATCAAACAGTGAAAACCAAACCACAAACGGACGATCAGGCGCTTATAGAAAGAAATAATACAAAGGCCCATACATTTCTAATGCACAGTAATGGAAGAGCCTCTTAATGGCACCGGGTTCAGTAACAGTAACCCAACTTTATAGGATCTTTCTCACACATAATTATATATTGCAGATAAGAGTTTTCACTTCCTCCTGTTTATCTCAAATAGAGAAAAAAACACCAACAGCATACCACTGATAAGTGATATAACACATCACAAGCATGAAAAAAATGTAACTACTGGACAAAAGGCGAGACTACACAATACGGTAGATAACTGCACATGAAAAAGTGATGGCTCCGCTTAGAAATTGCAGTCTGTCCCAAAGATAAAACTCTTCTTCCAGTATACGAGAAAAGGGAAAAACTTCTGATAGTGTAACTCCGATTTATTAGATAAAACAGCCTAAAATAAACATACAGTATAGACACGCATCCAATGAATAAAACAATGTGCTCCTGCTAGATGTGACGTAACTCTACACACATCGGTACACAAAAGGACGTGTAAGGATCACAGCAACCGATGTCTACAGGAACAGAATCACAAATAGGTAGCGTCGAAATTTCTAATCTTCACCTAAAGTGGCTTAGTGGCCTAAGTATATAAGAGCAATAGTTATGCACGCAAAAACAGACTTGTTTTGAGTGTATAACTATTGCCCTTTTAAATCCAGCCCTCAAAACTGCTGACAATTGGAGGCTTTGCAAAAAAAACAAAAAACAAAAACATCTTTAGTACTGTATATAAATATGCCCCTCAAGCAGTGGTGGATTTTACGTATGTGCTGCAAGACTGCAGCCCTCCCTCTGCCATCCAGCTCAGTATCGGTGAAGCAAGATGCAGTCTGTGACTGCACTGGCTTCTCTGTGACTGGCAGTGACTTCCTACTGGAAGTCCTACCTGTCATTCACCCGCAGGACAGGTAGTCCCACTGGGAGGTGTTTCCTCCATCTGGGATTGCCAGACCATACTGTGATAGCAGAGAGCTGACTTCCTGTAGGAAGCCCCTCCCTGCCTTATCGCCATCCCTACCCGGCCTCTATGGGCTGCTGTCAATGCACTCCTTTGTGCATGCGCGCTCAAACTGCCACTTGTGCACATGCGCAGGTCCCAACGCCTGCCAAATCCATTGCGCAGGCACCAGGACCCGGCTAGCCGGTGGCCAGCTCTCACCTCTACCTCCTCATCATAGGCAACGACAGCCCCCTGCCCAAAAAGGTAGGAGCCGCGCTGCCCTTAATTGTGTAAACTCAACCATTACAAGGACATACAGTAACTGTACGGTGTAGGACTGGGAACATATAAGGCCATCATTTTACAGCCAATTGTGGAATGTTGGATATTTCAAACAACACAAACGTTTCAAATGGTTTTAAAAGTTTTGCTCATCTCTAATTGTATTTGAAAAGTTTAAATGGTTTGTGAGTCAGTGAATAATATAATTTATTTCTGCAGTGTGTTGACACAAGGCCATATACATTCATTACAGAAGCAACCTTTTTTCCTGATATATATATTGTAATTTATTCCGAAACCAAAGAGTGATGTAAAATCCATTCAGCCAAAAGCTATTTGTTTGTTTCTAACAGCTTGAAAAGAACTTCATGTAAGACATCTCTTTCCTGTGTAACGACAAATGATGGCACGCTGTGCAAAAAAAGGCAAAACAAAACAAAAACCCTTATGTTTAGAATAAAATATCAAGCATAAAAAGAATACAAAGGAATATGTTCTTGTGTAGCCGTACTTTAATATGCATAGCACTGTAGATTAATGCAAAGCGGAGTTCAAAAACCCAGCCTTGCTTGAACATTAATAAATATAACTTTGCAAATATAACTATTCGCAGTCTGGCGTACAGAACTTTACATATTTATGAGTAATCTTTTATCTTCCTTTGATTCAGGATGCTACAATACTGTAGATGGTCTTTTATCCGGCTGACAGAACCTTTTGTCATGTCCAATCTTATTTAAATGTGCATTCCGTGTATTGTTATGTTGGTAAGAGTGACAGAAGTAGAGGTACCTAAAATTAACAACTGTAACAGAATAAACATTTTGATGTGAAAGACGTGGGGATCGGCTTACTAATGTGCTATGGACTAGAAATGTGTTGCGACAGTATACCAGGGAAAATGCGTAATTAATTGTGATACTATCAGAATAGTAGAATTAGAATCGGAACTCTATCGGTAAACGTCCTTCATGCTGTATAAAGGGTGGAAACGGTAAACTTATCACTACCAGGTCCAACCTGCAACCACTTCAGGATCACCTCATTCATTCATTCATGATGTCATGACATCGAGCGGAGGACCCAGGTCCTGACGCTCCTGTAAGTGTAGTGTTGACCTGACGTTGCTCCAATTGACTGTATAGGCTGCATGGTGCCTGCCTGGAGCAAATAAAGGATGTTCTGGTGGCACTACAACAGGGATCCAAGCTGTGGGGTGTCAGTCCAGGCGCTCTACTAGCAAGAAGCAAGGGCCATGGTGTAGTAATGGTGCCACCCTCCGGGCCCTGCACTCTGTGTGGCAGCATCTTTTATGCTACTGTAATTGATCTGAATGATTTTCCATTGCCATAGAAAAGTGATATTCTCTACGTTATCTACTTTCATTAATGGTGATGTAAGTGTCAAGTCACAATTCTTCATACATCTCCCTCTATGTGCTCCTCTGGGTGTGTGACCTAGCTTCAGCATACAGTATGCCCATGCTGCATATGAATCTTTCACTGGGTATAATATAATGAACGAAAAGAACAGCTATTGGCCCACACAGATATTTCCCCAGGCTTTAACTTGGCTCAGCTAGAGTCACTGGTGTTTCTGAAGACTCATCCATATCCAAAATCATCTGCCACCTCAGACTCCCAAGGGAGGTCCAGGTACCTTGTAGCTGTCCAACTCCCATTTCAGTGCCCAACTTGTGGGCTCTACAATACATACTACAGTTTAACATTGTACAGGACCCTGCTAGATCTTATAGCACATTTCCATCACTGTGTATATAGGAACTTTCTTCTTCTTTTTTAAAATTTTTATTCTGACATTGTATTTGCCCTTGCAGAAAATTAAGCTCCAGGGAGATAGGGAAAAGATGAAACTTGGAAATATTAAACTCTGTGGTAAGACATCCCAGCTCTGAATGGAGTCATTAGTTTCTATAATGATCACCAGAATTTATTTCCGTACCAAAGTGTAGACTTTATGTCAATTCTAATATTTCTCTTTCTTCTGTATTTTTTTATTTACAGTATCTGAACATTCTATTTTCTTACATTCTCTATGCTGGACATGCATGTTTCAGTATATTCACAAGTACAGTGCTGTCCAAACACTGGGCCTGATTCAGAAATGGACGTGATGTCAATGTTGGTTGATGTGTCTTCACGGTTAGGGTTTACACGCAAAGTGATTGGCAGTAAGGAACCGTTTGCGGGTGGTAATGAGGGAGAGGTCACTCAAATGCAGGTGTGTTGCAGGGGCGTGTCACAGCTAGCGACTGCTATCCCGAACGCAGTTACAATGGCTTCGACATCAATTGACCCCCAAGCAAAGGTAAAAGTCCACATCTTCTTCCCTTCCTTAGTAAAGAACTATGCAAGGGGTAAAAAATTCACAAACATCAACCCTTTTCCACTTTAGAAATCCCCCCCTTCAGTATATTAAACCTGTACATTTTTCTCAATAAAATCTGTTAGCATAATTTGAATTTATGTCTCTAAACGTGAGATTGAGAGGATATTAGGACTGTGTTTACTCTGAAGAAATCACAGTCACGATGAAATGCACCAAATCGCCTGGTTTCTAATTTTGGAACTGAAGAGTCTTGCTACTTGAAATCCTGATTTTGTGCAGGGTAAAAGGAGGTCTACAATAATGTGGCCACATTCCTCTTGTTTGTATTGTGATACCATGGGTGGTTTAAGGTACTGTGATTCAATTTCACTGCAACACTTTGAAACATTGAATATTCCCTTATTCTTAAAGAAATGATTACCTTCCTTCACACAGGATAAAGGGGTCTATTTACTAAGGCTTGGATGGAGATAAAGTGGACGGTGATAAAGTACCAACCAATCAGAGTCTAACTGCCATGTCACAGGCTGGGTTTGAAAAATGACAGGAGCCGATTGGCTGGTACTTTATCTCCGTCCACTTTATCTGCATCCAAGCCTTAGTAAATAGACCCTTGAGTGTACTAGAACTCTGTGTACTAAGCATAACTAACTGTCATTTTGCAAACACAGCCTGTAACATGGCAGTTAACAGCTGATTGAAGGTACTTTGTTTCTCTCCACTTTATCTCTCTCCAAGGCTTAGTACAAAAAAAACCCTAGTAGTCTATGCTGCAACTTTTATTGTGGGAATTTTCCCCATTATGGTGAAATTTAGAAAAACACATACATTGATGTATATACGTCTATAGATACATTTTAATTGGCCACAACCACAGTACTTGACGGAAGTGTATTTTTATTTGATTTTTATATAAATGGTGATAAAGGGTATTAATTAGTGTCTTATATTGACTGTATAGTATATAGGCCCAAATGTTTTAAGCCTTATCAAGAGAAAAAGGGGAGACAGATAAAGAGGTGAATGTATTATAGCGGCAGGCATGATACTGCTATAACACTTCCTGCTTCACCTCATTACCGAGGTAAAGCAGGAAGGGGCACCGACAAGATGTAAAAACATCTTGTCTGCTGAAGTGGGGGAGCAAAAGCTGACGCTCTGTGTCTCCATTCCCGGCTGGCTGCTCTGCACATGCGCGGGATCTCGCTACTTACGCAAGATCCCCAGCGCAGTCTGGAGCCAGCACCTGCTACAGGCAGGGACAGCTCTGTCCCTGCTGTGGTGAATAGGCATCGCCACCTGCACCTGTCAAAATCGACAGCTGCAGGTGTCGGAACGGTCAGCGATGCTGACCGTTCATCCATCGCCCGCGCATATAGGCCTTCTATCTTTAAGATAGCAGCGCCGGAATGGACAGGGTATGTGCCCCTCTTGTTGTGCCTGCACCGCAGCCATCATACATGGAGGAGAAGCGTTATAGCACACATAACGTGCGCTGATACCGCTTCTCCCCCATAGCGCCATTTTACACATTTATGCTCACTACGTAATTAGTATTTTAATGAACCTCCCCTAAGGGGATGAAAAGGGGGTTGACATAATGACGGCATTACAGATGTGTGGCTTGCGTTGCATGAACGATAATGCTCAAACGGACAATCGTTCAATATTTGGATAGCACTTCCAGTGTGTAGAATGTCATAAACTACAAAAATGGTCCTGTCCTTTTTTACCGTATCTGCTATGGGTGCTCCTCGGGTAACGCTAAGAACTATGGATTAATATTTGCTTACATTAACATGTATCAAATTTACATCTCTATAGATTTACCAAATTATTAACACTCATATATATGTACAGCCATGAAAATCAGAAACTCCCGTGTGAAGAACGGGTAGAACAGCTAGTCATAAATCAGTTAATTGGTCTGTTTGCTTACTTTTTCGTTTGTCTGTCTGGTTCTGCATTCGGACACCCCTGCACAGATGTGATGAAACCAATGTGAGGTGGTCCAGTTGGATCCTGGCCAGGCTTTAGAGGGGGTTAGAGTCCCAGTCAGACCTCATGGCAGGAAGCCTGTTCTGGCTCTTCCACTGGATTTATTTTGAAGAAAACTTCACAGAGTTGTAACATTGGATCCCAGAAGACATACAAGAAGGTTGGGGTGGGTTGGACCTCATGGTGGAATGTGCCAGGCGGAACTTTGACCCAGGGAGCCCGTTCAAAGCCTTCCACTGGATGCATTAGGAAGAAAACTCTACAGAGTGGTAACATTAGATCCCAGAAGACATATTATAGGATTGCTGTCGGTAGGACCTCACAGTGTGTGCTGGCAAGAACTTTGACACAGTGAGCCTGTTCTGGGCTTTCCACTGGATGGATTTGGAAGAAAAACTTTACAGAGTGGTAACATTAGATCCCAGAAGACATATTATAGGATTGCGGTCGGTTGGACCTCACAGTGTGTGCTGGTAAGAACTTTGACACAGTGAGCCTGTTCTGGGCTTTCCACTGGATGGATTTGGAATAAAACGTCACAGAGTGGTTACATTGGATCCCAGAAGACATACTGGGGGGTTGGAGTACCAGTTGGACCTCCCATTGGGGTGCACGCTGGGCAGAACTCCACTTCCACTGGATGAATTTGGATTAAAACTTTAATGAACTGTAATAGCTGACAGAAACTATCATAACTGTCGTAAGTGACACCGCAACCATTTCAGGTGCAGCAATTCACCTACAGACTATACTGAATGGGCAACACCTATACAGCACAATATACAGTATTTTCTCTGCACCAACATGTCTCAAATAAACGCCCTCCATCTTTAAATGATAGCAAGCAAACCTAAATATTTAAACTCTATTGTCTGCAACCTACTGTACCCCTGCAAACCCTCCCTTATGACTGCAACTACGTCTGCGTTAATGATAGACTGCACTTGAATACAGCTTCTATAAAACTCGCCCCCTCTTTCTTTTGTACACAATTACAAATGATCTACACTCGTTTCCCAACCATCAATTATTTGGATAGAAATTTCTGAAGTAAAGATAAATATGATACATTAAATGCAAGCAATCAAGGCTGTGTAATAATATAAATGAAATGTAAAAGAGCCCATAAACGTCTTTTTCTTGCACACAAATCCGTCTATCTGTCCTGGAGTTCTTAGAATTTTAAAGGCAAGATTTAACCCCATCCTTTCATCAATTTCATTGCATTGTATCACTGAGTCTCAGCGGGATATTACTAATAACTGTACAGTCAATCCAGAAAAATTGCAGAAATGTTGTAAACTAAATTTAAAGTATTCTTCATTTCTGGCTCACCACTGGAAATAAGAAGGCAGCGCATTTACAATCAATCATTCATTTAAATCAGTCATTCTGGCGAGGAATAGGAAATTTTAGAAAACAAAATATGTGCGCTTGCTTAAAGTAAAGGCAGCCAAGCTGGATGCATTTAAATTGTCCGATTATTCCTCATTATGACATTTAGAATATATTTTCTGAAGCAGATAAAACTATTGCTAATCTAAATACAGTATATCTAGGATGAAATGGGCTGCACAAATACTGTATATTGTTGAAAATGGAATTAATTATTTATACGAAAAATCATGGGGTCATTCCGAGTTGTTCGCTCGCTAGCAGATTTTAGCAGCATTACACACGATAAGCCGCCGCCCTCTGGGAGTGTATCTTAGCATAGCAGAATAGCGAATGAAAGATTAGCAGAATTGCGAATAGAAAATTCTTAGCAGTTTCTGAGTAGCTCCAGACTTACTCCTACACTGCGATCAGCTCAACCCGTTTCGTTCCTGGTTTGACGTCACAAACACGCCCTGCATTCGGCCAACCACTCCCCCATTTCTCCAGATACTCCCGCTTTTTATCCTGGCACGCCTGTGTTTTTCCGCACACTCTCAGAAAATGGTCAGTTTCCGCCCAGAAACACCCACTTCCTGTCAATCACACTCCGATCACTTCAACGATGAAAATTCTTCGTTCGGACGTGAGTAAATCTACTAAGTTTTGTGCTAAAATACTTAGTGCATGCGTACTGCGTACCATGTGCATGCACATTTTTGCCTTAATCGCTCCATTGCGAAAATCGGCAACGAGCGAACAACACAGAATGACCCCTCATATGTGGTATGGGGTAAATGCAATTACCTGCTATATGCCTCCCACGAGGATCCAGTGATTATCTAATAGAGTCAGAGAGGCAAAAGCAGTAGATAGGGCCGTATTCAATAGCTGTCGGAAACTGCTGTCTTGTCGCAAAGACGGCAGCTTCCGTCAGATTTCTGTTGGAAGGGGTTCCGACCTATTCAAAGAGGGCTGTTTTTTCCCAACAAGTTGGGAATTCCTGACTTGTCGGAAAACACATGGATCAGTGGAATAGGCGCCGATCCGCGTGCTTCTGTCGGAAACGGGGTCAAATCCGACAGGTTTTGGCCCCCTTTCCAACAATCCCAATCCGACTTTAAAAAAACTCAGATTGAGCAGGGCATCCTCCCGGCCAGGCTCCTCACTCCCGTCAGCAACCCCCCTTTGCCGCCGCAGACATGTCCCCCTGCCGCCAGCTCCCCCCGCCGGCCGCCGCTCTCAGCTCCCCCTGCCAGTCACCGCTCTCAGCTCCCCCCACTGGCCGCTGCACTCAGCTCCCCCCGCTGGCCACCGCACTCAGCTACCCCCGCCGGCCGCCGCTTTCAGCTCCCCCAGCCGGCCGCCGCACTCAGCTCCCCCCCGCCGGTTGCCGCACTCAGCTCCCCCCCACCGGTTGCCGAACTCAGCTCCCCCTGCTGGCTGCCACACTCAGCTCCCCCCCGCCGGCCGTCACACTCAGCTCCCCCCGCCGCCGCGCTGTCAGCGCACCCAGCAGCCGCTGACAGCAGCAGCAGGACAGGACACCGGGAATGGCCAAATCCGACAGTCGGATCTGGCTCAAATCCGACAGTTGGATTTGGCTGTTCATTGAATAGCCCTTGTCAGATCCATTCCGACAAATGTATTTCGGAATGTATCCGACACTTATTGAATACACCCCATAGGCTATAACTTCTACACCTACATATTTTAATAGTTTTTATGGTGATTTTCAAACAACTAAATCTAATAAAGGGACATCACAATAGATGTCACTATAGAAGAATCACATAATATCACGTAATATTAAACTATGGTATGTTGGAGATGCAAGACGGCAGTTGGCATCCCTGTACATATCTTGTGGGAGTGTTCCCTCCTTACTGCCTTTTTGTCCCAGCTTCTGGCTTTTAAATCTACCATACAGGCCTCGCTCTCAGATTAAGAAAACGTTACTCCGCCATGTCCTTAGTGCCTCTAAGGAGGTTTATACCTGTACATTGGAAGTCAAACGTGATCCCCTGTATGAAGGAGTGGAGCGATGGCAATGGATGACCTCAGCATTAGAAGTGAGAAACCAATCCTTTACGTCTACCTGGTATCCTTAGCTGGCATATAAAGAATCAGACCATTGTAAGTCCACTCACTAGGTGACACCGTGTTTTCGCTAGAGATGAGCGCCTGAAATTTTTCGGGTTTTGTGTTTTGGTTTTGGGTTCGGTTCCGCGGCCGTGTTTTGGGTTCGAACGCGTTTTGGCAAAACCTCACCGAATTTTTTTTGTCGGATTCGGGTGTGTTTTGGATTCGGGTGTTTTTTTCAAAAAACACTAAAAAACAGCTTAAATCATAGAATTTGGGGGTCATTTTGATCCCAAAGTATTATTAACCTCAAAAACCATAATTTACACTCATTTTCAGTCTATTCTGAATACCTCACACCTCACAATATTATTTTTAGTCCTAAAATTTTCACCGAGGTCGCTGTGTGAGTAAGATAAGCGACCCTAGTGGCCGACACAAACACCGGGCCCATCTAGGAGTGGCACTGCAGTGTCACGCAGGATGTCCCTTCCAAAAAACCCTCCCCAAACAGCACATGACGCAAAGAAAAAAAGAGGCGCAATGAGGTAGCTGTGTGAGTAAGATTAGCGACCCTAGTGGCCGACACAAACACCGGGCCCATCTAGGAGTGGCACTGCAGTGTCACGCAGGATGGCCCTTCCAAAAAACCCTCCCCAAACAGCACATGACGCAAAGAAAAAAAGAGGCGCAATGAGGTAGCTGTGTGAGTAAGATTAGCGACCCTAGTGGCCGACACAAACACCGGGCCCATCTAGGAGTGGCACTGCAGTGTCACGCAGGATGTCCCTTCCAAAAAACCCTCCCCAAACAGCACATGACGCAAAGAAAAAAAGAGGCGCAATGAGGTAGCTGTGTGAGTAAGATTAGCGACCCTAGTGGCCGACACAAACACCGGGCCCATCTAGGAGTGGCACTGCAGTGTCACGCAGGATGTCCCTTCCAAAAAACCCTCCCCAATCAGCACATGATGCAAAGAAAAAGAAAAGAAAAAAGAGGTGCAAGATGGAATTGTCCTTGGGCCCTCCCACCCACCCTTATGTTGTATAAACAAAACAGGACATGCACACTTTAACCAACCCATCATTTCAGTGACAGGGTCTGCCACACGACTGTGACTGATATGACGGGTTGGTTTGGACCCCCCCCAAAAAAGAAGCAATTAATCTCTCCTTGCACAAACTGGCTCTACAGAGGCAAGATGTCCACCTCATCTTCACCCTCCGATATATCACCGTGTACATCCCCCTCCTCACAGATTATCAATTCGTCCCCACTGGAATCCACCATCTCAGCTCCCTGTGTACTTTGTGGAGGCAATTGCTGCTGGTCAATGTCTCCGCGGAGGAATTGATTATAATTCATTTTAATGAACATCATCTTCTCCACATTTTCTGGATGTAACCTCGTACGCCGATTGCTGACAAGGTGAGCGGCGGCACTAAACACTCTTTCGGAGTACACACTTGTGGGAGGGCAACTTAGGTAGAATAAAGCCAGTTTGTGCAAGGGCCTCCAAATTGCCTCTTTTTCCTGCCAGTATAAGTACGGACTGTGTGACGTGCCTACTTGGATGCGGTCACTCATATAATCCTCCACCATTCTATCAATGTTGAGAGAATCATATGCAGTGACAGTAGACGACATGTCCGTAATCGTTGTCAGGTCCTTCAGTCCGGACCAGATGTCAGCATCAGCAGTCGCTCCAGACTGCCCTGCATCACCGCCAGCGGGTGGGCTCGGAATTCTGAGCCTTTTCCTCGCACCCCCAGTTGCGGGAGAATGTGAAGGAGGAGATGTTGACAGGTCGCGTTCCGCTTGACTTGACAATTTTGTCACCAGCAGGTCTTTCAACCCCAGCAGACCTGTGTCTGCCGGAAAGAGAGATCCAAGGTAGGCTTTAAATCTAGGATCGAGCACGGTGGCCAAAATGTAGTGCTCTGATTTCAACAGATTGACCACCCGTGAATCCTTGTTAAGCGAATTAAGGGCTGCATCCACAAGTCCCACATGCCTAGCGGAATCGCTCCCTTTTAGCTCCTTCTTCAATGCCTCCAGCTTCTTCTGCAAAAGCCTGATGAGGGGAATGACCTGACTCAGGCTGGCAGTGTCTGAACTGACTTCACGTGTGGCAAGTTCAAAGGGCATCAGAACCTTGCACAACGTTGAAATCATTCTCCACTGCACTTGAGACAGGTGCATTCCACCTCCTATATCGTGCTCAATTGTATAGGCTTGAATGGCCTTTTGCTGCTCCTCCAACCTCTGAAGCATATAGAGGGTTGAATTCCACCTCGTTACCACTTCTTGCTTCAGATGATGGCAGGGCAGGTTCAGTAGTTTTTGGTGGTGCTCCAGTCTTCTGTACGTGGTGCCTGTACGCCGAAAGTGTCCCGCAATTTTTCTGGCCACCGACAGCATCTCTTGCACGCCCCTGTCGTTTTTTAAAAAATTCTGCACCACCAAATTCAAGGTATGTGCAAAACATGGGACGTGCTGGAATTTGCCCATATTTAATGCACACACAATATTGCTGGCGTTGTCCGATGCCACAAATCCACAGGAGAGTCCAATTGGGGTAAGCCATTCCGCGATGATCTTCCTCAGTTGCCGTAAGAGGTTTTCAGCTGTGTGCGTATTCTGGAAAGCGGTGATACAAAGCGTAGCCTGCCTAGGAAAGAGTTGGCGTTTGCGAGATGCTGCTACTGGTGCCGCCGCTGCTGTTCTTGCGGAGGGAGTCCATACATCTACCCAGTGGGCAGTCACAGTCATATAGTCCTGACCCTGCCCTGCTCCACTTGTCCACATGTCCGTGGTTAAGTGGACATTGGGTACAACTGCATTTTTTAGGACACTGGTGAGTCTTTTTCTGACGTCCGTGTACATTCTCGGTATCGCCTGCCTAGAGAAGTGGAACCTAGATGGTATTTGGTAACGGGGGCACACTGCCTCAATAAATTGTCTAGTTCCCTGTGAACTAACGGCGGATACCGGACGCACGTCTAACACCAACATAGTTGTCAAGGACTCAGTTATCCGCTTTGCAGTAGGATGACTGCTGTGATATTTCATCTTCCTCGCAAAGGACTGTTGAACAGTCAATTGCTTACTGGAAGTAGTACAAGTGGGCTTACGACTTCCCCTCTGGGATGACCATCGACTCCCAGCGGCAACAACAGCAGCGCCAGCAGCAGTAGGCGTTACACGCAAGGATGCATCGGAGGAATCCCAGGCAGGAGAGGACTCGTCAGAATTGCCAGTGACATGGCCTGCAGGACTATTGGCATTCCTGGGGAAGGAGGAAATTGACACTGAGGGAGTTGGTGGGGTGGTTTGCGTGAGCTTGGTTACAAGAGGAAGGGATTTACTGGTCAGTGGACTGCTTCCGCTGTCACCCAAAGTTTTTGAACTTGTCACTGACTTATTATGAATGCGCTGCAGGTGACGTATAAGGGAGGATGTTCCGAGGTGGTTAACGTCCTTACCCCTACTTATTACAGCTTGACAAAGGGAACACACGGCTTGACACCTGTTGTCCGCATTTCTGGTGAAATACCTCCACACCGAAGAGCTGATTTTTTTGGTATTTTCACCTGGGATGTCAACGGCCATATTCCTCCCACGGACAACAGGTGTCTCCCCGGGTGCCTGACTTAAACAAACCACCTCACCATCAGAATCCTCCTGGTCAATTTCCTCCCCAGCGCCAGCAACACCCATATCCTCCTCATCCTGGTGTACTTCAACACTGACATCTTCAATCTGACTATCAGGAACTGGACTGCGGGTGCTCCTTCCAGCACTTGCAGGGGGCGTGCAAATGGTGGAAGGCGCATGCTCTTCACGTCCAGTGTTGGGAAGGTCAGGCATCGCAACCGACACAATTGGACTCTCCTTGTGGATTTGGGATTTCGAAGAATGCACAGTTCTTTGCTGTGCTGCTTTTGCCAGCTTGAGTCTTTTCATTTTTCTAGCGAGAGGCTGAGTGCTTCCATCCTCATGTGAAGCTGAACCACTAGCCATGAACATAGGCCAGGGCCTCAGCCGTTCCTTGCCACTCCGTGTGGTAAATGGCATATTGGCAAGTTTACGCTTCTCCTCCGACAATTTTATTTTAGGTTTTGGAGTCCTTTTTTTACTGATATTTGGTGTTTTGGATTTGACATGCTCTGTACTATGACATTGGGCATCGGCCTTGGCAGACGACGTTGCTGGCATTTCATCGTCTCGGCCATGACTAGTGGCAGCAGCTTCAGCACAAGGTGGAAGTGGATCTTGATCTTTCCCTAATTTTGGAACCTCAACATTTTTGTTCTCCATATTTTAATAGGCACAACTAAAAGGCACCTCAGGTAAACAATGGAGATGGATGGATTGGATACTAGTATACAATTATGGACGGGCTGCCGAGTGCCGACACAGAGGTAGCCACAGCCGTGAACTACCGCACTGTACTGTGTCTGCTGCTAATATAGACTGGTTGATAAAGAGATAGTATACTCGTAACTAGTATGACTATAAAGAAAGAAAAAAAAACCACGGTTAGGTGGTATATACAATTATGGACGGGCTGCCGAGTGCCGACACAGAGGTAGCCACAGCCGTGAACTACCGCACTGTACTGTGTCTGCTGCTAATATATAGACTGGTTGATAAAGAGATAGTATACTCGTAACTAGTATGTATGTATAAAGAAAGAAAAAAAAACCACGGTTAGGTGGTATATACAATTATGGACGGGCTGCCGAGTGCCGACACAGAGGTAGCCACAGCCGTGAACTACCGCACTGTACTGTGTCTGCTGCTAATATATAGACTGGTTGATAAAGAGATAGTATACTCGTAACTAGTATGTATGTATAAAGAAAGAAAAAAAAACCACGGTTAGGTGGTATATACAATTATGGACGGGCTGCCGAGTGCCGACACAGAGGTAGCCACAGCCGTGAACTACCGCACTGTACTGTGTCTGCTGCTAATATATAGACTGGTTGATAAAGAGATAGTATACTCGTAACTAGTATGTATGTATAAAGAAAGAAAAAAAAACCACGGTTAGGTGGTATATACAATTATGGACGGGCTGCCGAGTGCCGACACAGAGGTAGCCACAGCCGTGAACTACCGCACTGTACTGTGTCTGCTGCTAATATAGACTGGTTGATAAAGAGATAGTATACTCGTAACTAGTATGTATGTATAAAGAAAGAAAAAAAAAACACGGTTAGGTGGTATATACAATTATGGACGGGCTGCCGAGTGCCGACACAGAGGTAGCCACAGCCGTGAACTACCGCACTGTACTGTGTCTGCTGCTAATATATAGACTGGTTGATAAAGAGATAGTATACTCGTAACTAGTATGTATGTATAAAGAAAGAAAAAAAAACCACGGTTAGGTGGTATATACAATTATGGACGGGCTGCCGAGTGCCGACACAGAGGTAGCCACAGCCGTGAACTACCGCACTGTACTGTGTCTGCTGCTAATATAGACTGGTTGATAAAGAGATAGTATACTCGTAACTAGTATGTATGTATAAAGAAAGAAAAAAAAACCACGGTTAGGTGGTATATACAATTATGGACGGGCTGCCGAGTGCCGACACAGAGGTAGCCACAGCCGTGAACTACCGCACTGTACTGTGTCTGCTGCTAATATATAGACTGGTTGATAAAGAGATAGTATACTCGTAACTAGTATGTATGTATAAAGAAAGAAAAAAAAACCACGGTTAGGTGGTATATACAATTATGGACGGGCTGCCGAGTGCCGACACAGAGGTAGCCACAGCCGTGAACTACCGCACTGTACTGTGTCTGCTGCTAATATAGACTGGTTGATAAAGAGATAGTATACTACTAATATTATATATACTGGTGGTCAGGTCACTGGTCACTAGTCACACTGGCAGTGGCACTCCTGCAGCAAAAGTGTGCACTGTTTAATTTTAATATAATATTATGTACTCCTGGCTCCTGCTATAACCTATAACTGGCACTGCAGTAGTGCTCCCCAGTCTCCCCCACAATTATAAGCTGTGTGAGCTGAGCAGTCAGACAGATATATAATATATATAGATGATGCAGCACACTGGCCTGAGCCTGAGCAGTGCACACAGATATGGTATGTGACTGACTGAGTCACTGTGTGTATCGCTTTTTTCAGGCAGAGAACGGATATATTAAATAAACTGCACTGTGTGTCTGGTGGTCACTCACTATATAATATATTATGTACTCCTGGCTCCTGCTATAACCTATAACTGGCACTGCAGTAGTGCTCCCCAGTCTCCCCCACAATTATAAGCTGTGTGAGCTGAGCAGTCAGACAGATATATATAATATTATATATAGATAATAGATGATGCAGCACACTGGCCTGAGCCTGAGCAGTGCACACAGATATGGTATGTGACTGAGTCACTGTGTGCTGTGTATCGCTTTTTTCAGGCAGAGAACGGATTATAAAGTAAACTGCACTGTCCTCACTAGTAAACTCTCTCCACTCAGTCTCTACACTTCTACAGTAACAGTACTCCTCCTAGTCAGCTCCAGTAAATCTCTCTCAGTCTCTTATAATCTAAATGGAGAGGACGCCAGCCACGTCCTCTCCCTATCAATCTCAATGCACGTGTGAAAATGGCGGCGACGCGCGGCTCCTTATATAGAATCCGAGTCTCGCGATAGAATCCGAGCCTCGCGAGAATCCGACAGCGTCATGATGACGTTCGGGCGCGCTCGGGTTAACCGAGCAAGGCGGGAAGATCCGAGTCGCTCGGACCCGTGAAAAAAAACATGAAGTTCTGGCGGGTTCGGATTCAGAGAAACCGAACCCGCTCATCTCTAGTTTTCGCAGGCTTGTTCTGACTCTTCTGTTGAATTGCTCTAGCCCTGGGGAGCTGAGAGGAGAGAACCTTTCTGTCTTTTCTTTTTTCTTACTTTCTTTTCTGAATACTCTTTATTTTCCTCCACTTATATTTATTTTCCTCATGTGTACTTTCTTTCTTTCTTTCTTTCTTTCTTTCTTTCTTTCTTTCTTTCTTTCTTTCTTTCTTTCTTTCTTTCTTTCTTTCTTTCTTTCTTTCTTTCTTATCATTCATAAGGTTACTGATTATTACTATTTGAATTATGTGTTTGAGATGTCTGGTGTACTTTATGAGACATTGCTTGTTCTATGTAGAGCTCTGATTCTGTATTATTGTTTTTTCGTTTTACATGCCTTGACGAATTTATTTGTCTTTAATATATGCCTTCTATGATCTCTGTACATGGACATAAAATTTTCAATAAAAATCTAATTTGCACAAAAAAAAAAAAAATTATACTGTGGTAACCCATGTATTTAGTTAGTCACCAAAATTACATTCAAATGAAATGAGTGAGGAAACAAAATAAAATCTTTTATGCATGTATGGAAGTCTTCTTGATTGTAGCCTGAGACGTATCAGCCCCAATCAAAGCCTTGTTGTTTCATCTGTGGAACATAACCAGAATCAAGCATTTGCTCAGAAGATATTGCATTCCCTCAGAAGATCTGCCTAAAGTCATACATGCACTAGTATCATCATGCCTAGAGTACTGTTCTACCTTGGTCTACCAGCAAAAAAATTGCACCGCTTGCAGGTGGTACAAAACACATCTGCCAGGCTGTTAACTTACCAGCCCTGTTCTAGACTAGCCACATAACACCCATTCTGTTCTCCCTTCACTGGTAGCCTATAAGATGGTGACTCTATTTCAAGATTGACTTACTGACATAACCTAGTATCCAAGGTACCTATAGCAGCTGCTGATTCCTTACTGCCCTGGCCCTGTTTGCTTGCTGCGATCTGTAGATAAAGACTATTAGCAGTACTTAAAATCTCCCTTTATATTTACTGTATATACCTCTAGTTCCTACAAAAATACAACCCGTATGTAAACCCCCCCCCCCCTTCCGCGCTGTTTACTGGACAAACTGCACTGGAGTTAAATTATTTCCCTCCCACAATAGTTCCAGTATAATCGACAATGGTCCCTGAGTCCCATAACCATAATAATTAATTTGGAAAGGGCTAAAACAGAAAAATGCATAGTTTAATTGATTAAATAAAAAATGCCCAAACTTTATTCAATCTAAAATAAATCTTCAGGTCTTTTTTTTTATGTGTCATGGTCGGATGGATACAATCTTTTCTTCTGTCTTGATATGAGGAAAAGAGAAAAAAACAACAACATGCACGCACACTAAATTTTAAAAGCAGGAATTTGATTTCCCACCCTGGTAACTTGTGATTGACTGGTAGTGAAAGAAAGGCCTCAGACTTCCTGCTTTGTTTTCATGTTTGGACTCTCTGCTTTGATCCCACATCCACAGAAAATTATTTTATTTATATTAATGTGTTAAAAACAAACCAAAACAATATCAATGCTTTGGAGCATTAATGTCAATGACCCAGTTGTTTCAAAGAACATGACATGTAATGCACAACACCATTGAAATTAGTGGGCCTTTGAAATGATAATAAACTTTGATGGTTAGAGAATAAATATTTTTTTGTTAAACTTTAGTGAATTAACCAAAATTGCCACAATGTACTTGACTTTGGAAAAAAATTACTTTGGGGAAGACTAAAAGTTTAGGAATTTATATTGTTTCCTGAAATCAAAATGTATGTTTTGCAGATTTATTGTATAATGCATTATAAAAAATAGTGTTCTTTTAAGAAGCAAAAAACAAACAAACAATATCCGATATTTATGCAATTATACCACAAATGAAAATCACAAAAAAGGTAATTTCACACAGTGAGGGAATATGTCAGGAAAGATTTGAATGATGACCTGTGTGGGTCAGGGCTGTAACACCTCTTCTATTCAACCATTGTCACGTGGCAATACCCTTTGTCCCGTTTTGGAAAAATGTGACATGTTGGGAGGTATTCTGCTTTACAAATTCTGTAACTAAACACTAGGCATTTATAAATTTGTTCGATAAACATACAGTATATTTATTTATGAATTTATAGCACATAATAATTAATGATACAATACCAGAGATTTTGGCTGGTGCCCCCTAGCACCACCGCTAGTTCTGCCTCTGACCCTACACCCCTTTCCCAGCACCATCACCCCTCACCCATAGCAGTCCTCATTTTGGTGCTCCTACCCCCTATATTTTAAATAGGAACAGTGCGCGCATTCGGCACACAGCCCAAAATGGGGCGTATTTTTGATGGGAAGGGGCATGGCCACACAATAGTACCCCCAATTCAAATTGTGCCACACAGTAGTGCAACTTTATTCACATTTTATCATGCAATAGTGCCCCTTCTTCATGTTACATCACACAGTTGTACAACTTTACCTTATATACGTTACTGCCCACAGTAGTGCCCCTCATTCATATAACATCACACTGAATTGCTCCTTATTCACATTACACCACACCATATTGCTCTTTATTCACATCAGACCACACAGTAGTGCGCTTTCTATACATTACGCCACACAGTAGAGCACCTTATACACATAATGCCACACATTAGTAATGCATTTATACACATAATACCACACATAATATGCCCCTTACATATATGACACACATTATTAATGTCCTTATAAACATAATGCACCTTACACATTATGCCAACCTTTATTAATGCCCTTATACACATAATGTCCCTTACACATATGCAGCACATTATTAATGCCCTTATACACATAATGACACACATAATGTCCCTTTCACATATGCCGCACATTATTAGTGCCCTTATACACATAATGACACACATTATGTCCCTTTCACATATGCTGCACATTAGTAGTGCTCTTATACACATAATAGAAACATAGAATTTGACAACAGCTAAGAACCACTTGGCCCATCTAGTCTGCCCCTTTTTTATATATATATATATATATATATATAATGACACACATAGTACTCCTTATGCATATGCTGCACATTATTAATGCATTTATACACATGACACACATAATGCCCCTTACACATATGCCGAACACTACTGCACAACCAACCCACCTGCACACAGCATTCACACGGAAGCAAACACTGTGACCGCTGCCTCTGCTTGGATACAGATGTGTACTCATACATCTTTCATCAATACACCATGCAGCAGAAGATGCATAACGTGAGTCAGTTGGCAGCTCTGCTAACGTTGGGCGCCTTTTTTTTTTTACAAAAATGCATCTTATTTGCATTACTATGTGTCTAGAATGCACAAGCAGCTTCTGCTGATTAAAATGACATGCGGCACGCCTATTTTCTGTGTGGTACTGTGGCTGTATCTGCATACAAAATGCTACGTTACAATGATTTCCAGGAACACACTAACATAGGACTTTGTATGCAGATACAGCTGCAGTCACACACAGAATATAGGCATGCTGCATATCATTTTAAACAGCAGAAGCTGCTGATGCCCCTAGGCATACCAAATGCCCTAGGTATTTGCCTAGTTTGCCTATGCCTAGAGCCGACTCTGTACAACACTGTAATGCGTTCACAGCATTATTGTCAAATAATCATGATAAAACCCCTTTAAACTTCAGTATATTAAAATAAACTCACAGACACAAAAGGTTGCCACCAGGACTCCGCGCATAGACAGGACAAACCTTTGGGCTAGATGGAGGTAAAGCCAAACACAAAAGAGGCTGATCCAGATTCAAAACAGTCTACTTATAACCAAACTAAAACCACACCCCTACAAACGGGATGGCATCTGGATCCCAGCGATTGGGATGTCGGCGGTCAGAGTCCCGACCGCGGCATCCAGACGCATAGAATCCCGACACCTGGAGGTATGTCATTTTTGGCCAAATTATGCAAATTAAAAACTTTTAAATGTTTAATTAATAATTAGGTAGGGGTGTGTCAGGGGTTTTGAACCAAGTGCCAACATATTTGTCATAAAATAGGGATTTTGAGAAAACTTTTCTCCCGCCCTGGGGCTGCACACAAAAAGCAGCGTTAACTCATATGGAGCAGTAACACACATGACTTTATGAATAGGGGAGAATTCACACCCCGTCATGATAAGTCCCATTTACCCATGTAAACCAATATAATGGGTTAATGTGCTTAATTGAATTAAGCTCCGAGGTTGTAGGTGCACTGAAATGCGAGTGTGTCCAGCATTTTCCTTTATATATGGTTCAGTACATAGAACCCAATGCATTTTCAAATGCTACTCCAAGCATTACAGTAAGCATCAACAATTAAATGCATTGTGTAAACTAGCTCTAAAGAGAAATGTAGATTATTTAAACATTTTTTATTTAGTTCTCATCTTTGGAAACTGGTAAAAATGTCACATGAAAATGTGGCTGAATTTAAAAAAATAATTATCTGCCTAGAAAAAAAGGAGATGGGTAGCTGTTTCACACTATGCAAGGGAACAGAAAACCTTAGCAGCAATGGTGCTTAGCTGGCTAAGGAATGTGTCATATGATTGGATGTATGTATGGCTAGCTACTGAATTTAGTGTTTCTGTGACAAAATTGAATAATGGAACTTCCTATAGTAGCTTTAAGGCATAAACCACAAAGCATCATAACTTTGTGAATGGGTACTAACAGTGCACACTTTTTTGTTAATGGTGCAGATATAGACTGGCATAATAATATTGTTGGGGGAAGAGAGATGCAGATGCACACTCTTAGCACTAAGAACACTGATAATAAAAATAATTTAAATAAACCCTCACAAGTAACATAGAGTATAATTGAAGTTTTTAGCACACATTTGCGCAAATATGCGGGCCCATGTACCGCTGCCAGGTGACTTCATCACATGGGACCCATGTGATGAAGTCACCTGGCCGCGGTACATGGGCCCACAAATTATTTTTATTATCAGTGTTCTTAGTGCTAAGAGTGTGCATCTGCATCTCTCTTCCCCCAGCATAGTATTAGAAGCCTCAGCATGATAGCACCTCTTGATATCTTTAGTAATAGTATGTGCAATCCAGGTTCCCCCCTTTTTTCCATAATAATATTGTTGGCAGAGTGTTCTGGGCTATCTGGGGCAATGACGTCAGTCCACACACTTAGTGACTTAAACAGTAATGCAGGTTTATTTACTGTACACTGGTGACTGAGATGTAACACTGATATCGGTAATCAGGAGTCCATATATCACACAAGGTAACAGTATTAGGTAGTGTTACTTATCAGGAGATGTCTGTGATGGTGAAGCATGGAGGACTGCACAGCCGTGCAGTCTGACTCCCACTGTAGAGAAGATGATGCATGCACTGGAGCACTGTGAGTCTCTGTAGCTGAGATCCACTCCTGGTCTCAGCTCTGTACACTTGTACACCAGGACTCTGTCTCTCACTCTCTCTGTGTGTGTCACACTCTCCACACACTGTCTCTGATATGGAGGAACAGGAACTTACATCATATAACTCTGCCTCCGAGTGACTCCTGGCACTAGAGATCTAACACTAGGGGACGCACCCATAGACTGATAAACAGAAGGAGACAGGTGCAGAGCGCACCATATCCTAACAAATATTTGGGGTTATTGTCCTTCTGCAGAATACATTTGGAGCAGTGGCGTAACTACTGCCCCCGCAGTCCTCGCGGTGGCTTGGGGGCGAGGGGCACCACTGACTTTGCACAGATTGACATGCGGACGAGCGTCCGCATGTCAATCTGCGGTCTCCTTCCCTCCGCTGCTGTAAGGAGGGACACGGAGCGCATAGCGCGCCTCTCCTGTGTCCCTCCCTGGCTCTCCCCCGGCCTGTCTAATAAAGGAAGTGCCGTTCGTGAGCTCTGATTGGCTCACGAACTGGCACTTCCTTTATTAGACCGGCAGGAGAGCCAGGAGGGACACAGGAGAGGCGCGCTATGCGCTCCGTGTCCCTCCAACACAAAGGAGTGGGGGGTGGGAGCAGGCACTGTGGGGGAAGATCTGGCACTGGGGGCATATACCTGGCACTGTAGGGGAAGATCTGGCACTGGGGACATATACCTGGCACTGTGGGGGAAGATCTGGCACTGGGGGCATATACCTGGCACTGTGGGGGAAGATCTGGCACTGGGGGCATATACCTGGCACTGTGGGGGAAGATCTGGCACTGGGGGCATATACCTGGCACTGGGGGAATATACCTGGCACTGTGGGGGAATATTTGGCACTGGGGGTAGCAGGCACTGAGGGGGCATATGTGGCACTGTGGGGGAATATCTGGCACTGGGGGCATATAACTGGCACTGGGGGCATATACCTGGCACTGTGGGGGAAGATCTGGCACTGGGGGCATATACCTGGCACTGTGGGGGAATATTTGGCACTGGGGGGAGCAGGCACTGAGGGGGCATATGTGACACTGTGGGGGAATATCTGGCACTGGGGGCATATACCTGGCACTGTGGGGGAATATCTGGCACTGGGGGGAGCAGGCACTGTGGGGGAATATCTGGCACTGGGGGGAGCAGGCACTGTGGGGGAATATCTGGCACTGGGGGCATATACCTGGCACTGTGGGGGAATATCTAGCACTGGGGGGAGCAGGCACTGAGGGGGCATATGTGGCACTGTGGGGGAATATTTGGCACTGGGGGGAGCAGGCACTGAGGGGGCATATGTGGCACTGGGGGGGGGGTATATGTGGCACTGGGGGCATGTACCTGGCACTGTGGGGGAATATCTGGCACTGGGGGCATATACCTGGCACTGTGGGGGAATATCTGGCACTGGGGGCATATGTGGCACTGGGAGCATGGCCCTAGCAACAAGCACTACCCCCTAGCAACGAGCATGACACCCAGTGCATGAAACCCCTGGCTACAAGCATGACACCCAGTGCATGAAACCCCTGGCAACGAGCATGACACCCAGTGCATGAAACCCCTGGCAACGAGCATGACACCCTGAGCATGAAAACCCCTGGCACCATGCATGGAACCAAGAGTATGAAACCGCTGGCAACGAGCATGACACCCAGTGCATGAAACCTCTGGCAACGAGCATGACACCCTGAGCATGAAAACCCCTGGCACCGTGCATGGAACCAAGAGCATGAAACCCCTGGCAACGAGCAGGTAATTTAAAAGTAATTAGAAGCCTTACTGTAGAACTTAATGTGTAATAGGCATTACGGTGTGTGGCATAATGTATCACGGACATTGCGGTGTGTTTCATAATGTGTCAGGCATTAGGGTGTGTTGTATACTATATCACGGGCGTTGTGGTATGTGGTATAATGTCTCAGGATCATTGTGGTGTGTGTCATACTGTGTCACAGACATTGTATGTGCTATAATGTATCAGGGGCATTGCAGTGTGTAGCATAATGTATAACGGGCATTGCGATTCCTGTCATAATGTGTCACAGGCATTACGGTGTGTGGCATAATGTGTCACAGGCATTACGGTGTGTGGCATAATGTGTCACAGGCATTACAGTGTGTGCATATTGTGTCATGTGCATTATTGTGTGTGGCATAATGTCTTAGGGCCATTGCAGTATGTGGAATAATGTATACTGGGCATTACTATAAGGAGGAAAAATGACAAATAATGTAAGGGGCATGAATCAGGATTATTTTTCTTTCCTGTGGTGGCTAACGTCTGGGCGTGCAGGTTGCAAAACTGGGGTATAAGGTAGTCCTTTTCCTGCAATGCCACGCCCCTTTATGTGAAGCCACGCCCATTTCAACGAAGCCACACACCCTTTTTGGCGGCGCGCGCATATTTGTCCCTTTACTAGTGCCAATTATGGGGGGTATGGGGGGGGGGGGGGGCGCCGAAGGATTTTTTGGCTTGGGGGAGAAAAATTTCTAGTTACGCCACTGATTTGGAGCCAATCAGACACCTCCTTGATGGTATTGCGTGATGGATAAGTAGATGCCTGTATTTCTCAACATTTATGACACCATTAATCCTGACCAAATTCCCATCTCCATTTGCTGAAATGCAGCCCCAAACTTACAAGGAACCGCTCTCCAGCCCTAGATTAGATTAGATTAGCAGAATATCGAACGAAAGATTAGCAGAATTGCTACTAAATAATTCTTTGCAGTTTCTGATTAGCTCCAGACCTACTCACAGATTGCGATCAGCTCAGTCCGTTTAGTTCCTGGTTTGACGTCACAAACACGCCCTGCGTTCAGCCAGCCACTCCCCCATTTATCCAGACACTCCCATGTTTTTCCCTGACACGCCTGCGTTTTTTAGCACACTCCCGGAAAACGCTCAGTTACCACCCAGAAATGCCCCTTTCCTGTCAATCACTCACCGATCAGCAGTGCGACTGAAAAGCGCCACAGAATCCACAGCAAATCTGCTAAGTTTTTAGTTAAATAACTAAGCGCATGCGCCCTGCGTGCCTTGCACATGCGTATTTTGCAACAAATCGCAGCATAGCGAAAATCGGCAACGAGCGAACAACTCGGAATGACCCCCAATGTACTATATAGAATTCAAAGTTTCAGTTGAACTTAAACTATCTATAATCACATAAAGATATTTATAGATGTTTAGAATGTTTGTATTTCTGTGCATGAAATATATTTTTAACACTTTGTGTTATTTTAGTGCACTTTATAATATATACAACACAGTATAACTTGATACTGTATCATTTGCCAAATCTTGAGATCTACAGTATATAAAGTATTGAAATGTTTATTGTTGACACTAGATGGCAGGGCAAGACAACATCTCCAGCCTAACAGTACAAGTATACAGTAAGGTAAGCTATCCAGAGATGTTATATTTTATAGATATATATTGGTAGAGTATTACTGGTTATTATTCTCCTACTTTTATTATATTTATTTGTTTTATGATCGTTATTGATATTCATCCTAACAAAATAAAAAATATATATATTTTCTCCCTTTTCAGAAATGTAACAATACTAATTGGCAACTTTATATAGTTAGATAAATGACTGCAGAATAATAACCTGGCCCTTACAGTATGTCACTAGCATACTGGTGCTTTTGTGTGTGTGTAAATCGCACATTTTAATCCTGCGCATGTGCATGAAAACATAGGCAGGCAGTCGTATCCCGTTTTTGCATATCTTGTGCTTACAACTCCTTACACCTGGCAAGGCCGGATGGGGCAGACAAGCCTAGGCCAAGCAGAGAAATGGCATGTTAACACGACGCAGTTAGATGTGGCAGAGGCGCAGGTATCTCTGTGAGAGCTGGTACAAATATATGCAGTAATGGTGATGACTATAAGCATGGCTGTTTATGGTTTGTAATGCAGTACTACTATTACAAATTATAACTTAATGACATCAATTAACATGTTTATATTTCATATTTTTAATTTACATATGGATCGCTGCAGGAAACCAGTGTTGTATATTTCAATATGTTAACTACAAGCATCTTTGCTTTAACTGTGAGAAGACTCCATAAGCCTGATTATGCCCTGAGGCGAGGCCGGCCTCTGTGATGAGGACAAGTCTTTAGTGATAAGTAATATTTGGGCTAATCGGGTCTGTCTCCCCTTTCCTGCCACTATTTAGTTTCCCATACTATATAAATTGTCGAGAAATGATGAGCAGGTATTGTGTTATGTTTTAGTTGTTACAGTGTTATGGAGTTTGTAGAGGGCTGATCGAAGTCTCATAGCCGGTATATGCTATTATTATATGCTATTATGGAACTTACCATAATTAAACATTATTTTCTCTAGTGTGCTGTGTCTGACCACTTTACTCAGCATAATAATATTTTAAAAACATGTTTTATTAAATTTTAGGTTGTGTGCAAATTAGAGATGAGCGGGTTCGGTTTGTCGAGATCCGAACCCCCCCGAACTTCACCTATTTTACACGGGTCCAAGGCAGCCTCGGATCTTCCCGCCTTGCTCGGTTAACCCGAACGAGGCCGAAAGTCATCATCCCGCTGTCGGATTCTCGCGAGATTCGTATTCCATATAAAGAGCCGCGCGTCGCCGCCATTTTCACTCGTGCATTGGAGATTGAACGGACGGGACGTGGCTACATTCTCTCCCTGAAAAGCTCCGCATCTGTGCTCAGTGTGCTGCAAATATCTGTGCTCAGTGTGCTGCAAATATCTACGTTCTCTGCCTGCAAATGCTCCATATCTGTGCTCAGTGTGCTGCAAATATCTACGTTCTCTGCCTGAAAAGCTACATATCTGTGCTCAGTGTGCTGCAAATATCTGTGCTCAGTGTGCTGCATTGTGGGGACCACCAGTATAAAATTATAGCAGTACAGTACAGTAGGCCATTGCTGTATCTTGCAGCTCTGTGTCAGACTCAGTTCTAGACAGTATCCTGATCATCAGTGCTCAATATCTGCTGCATTGTTGTGTGACCAGTATATACTATATATATTATATATAGTAGTACAGTGCAGCATTTTGGTGACCAACAGTATATAGTTGTACAGTACAGTAGTCAATTGCTGTATCTTGCAGCTCTGTGTCACTGCAAGTATCCATATCTGTGCTGCATTGTTGTGAGCAGTATATATATAGTAGTACATACAGTGCAGTATTTTGGTGACCAACAGTATATAGTTGTACAGTACAGTAGGCCATTGCTGTATCTTGCAGCTCCATGTCACTGCAAGTATCCATATCTGTGCTGCATTGTTGTGAGCAGTATATATAGTAGTACACTGCAGCATTTTGGTGACCAACAGTATATAGTTGTACAGTACAGTAGTCCATTGCTGTATCTTGCAGCTCTGTGTCACTGCAAGTATCCATATCTGTGCTGCATTGTTGTGAGCAGTATATATAGTAGTACACTGCAGCATTTTGGTGACCAACAGTATATAGTTGTACAGTACAGTAGTCCATTGCTGTATCTTGCAGCTCCGTGTCACTTCAAGTATCCATATATGTGCTGCTTTGTTGTGAGCAGTATATATAGTAGAACAGTGCAGCATTTTGGTGACCAACAGTATATAGTTTTACAGTACAGTAGTACAGTGCTCAGTGTCAGTGCTGCATTGTGGTGACCAGTATACTACAGTACAATAGTCCAGTGCTATTCTAGCTGCTCAGTGTCAGTTCTCCGTAGTATCATCAGTGCTCAGTAAAATCAGTGCTCAGTATAATCAGTGATTGATCAGTATAATCAGTTCTCAGTATAATCAGTGCGCTGTTAGACGTGCGCCCGTTTTCCGCCATTAGTGCATTGGGATTTAGACAATTGATGAAGTTATTGTATCCCCGGTACAAAATCCCATCTAGATTCCATTTCACTAGGCAGGCGATAGCGAGATTTTACCAATATATCAGTGATTTATAATTAATTATTAATTACAGTGATCTTGCCAAATGATTCCAGTGATTTTGTTATTTTCTTCCAGTGATTTGGACCAATAATACCATTGATTAGAACGAATAATTCCTGTGATTTTGTCATTTTCTTCCAGTGATTTGGACCAATAATACCATTAATTAGAACGAATAATTCCTGTGATTTTGTAATTTTCTTCCAGTGATTTGGAACAATAATACCATTGATTAGAACGAATAATTCCTGTGATATTGAGGTGTTTGTGTCGCTTAGCTTAGCCGTCCAGCGACCACAGTGCACCTCTTTTTCTCTTTTCTTTGCATCTTGTGCTGTTTGGGGCCAATTTTTTGAAGTGCCATCCTGTCTGACACTGCAGTGCCACTCCTAGATGGGCCAGGTGTTTGTGCTGCCCTCTTGGGTCGCTTAGCATAGTCATCCAGCGACCTTGGTGCAAATTTTAGGACTAAAAATAGTATTGTGAGGTGTGAGGTGTTCAGAATAGACTGGAAATTAGTCAAAATTATGGTTATTGAGGTTAATAATACTATAGGATCAAAATGACCCCCAAATTCTATGATTTAAGCTTTTTTTGAGGGTTTTTTGAAAAAAAAACACAGAATACAAAACACACCCGAATCCGACAAAAATTTTTAATGGAGGTTTTGCCAAAACGCATCCGAATCCAAAACACGGCCGCGGAACCGAATCCAAAACCAAAACACAAAACCCAAAAAATTCCCGGTGCACATCTCTAGTACAAATAGGGAAAGGCCAATTCTGCTAGCACATACTGTATGCCTAATGCTTGTGTGTCATATAAATCAGGCATACAGTATGTATGGATACACTGGGGGGGGGGGGGGAGGGGGCTGCAGTCAGTAGGACACTTATGGTGATGTTCTTACGAGGGGATGCATTTGGATGGGATGCCGGTGGTCACGTGACCGCCGCTGGAATCACGACAATGGAAGGTCAACAGCCGATATCCTGAAGATAAGTGTCAGGGTTACCAGTAGGGTTATTAGGATTTCTAGGGTTAGGCACTGGGGGGGAAGGAGGGGAGAGGGGTGTGTTAGCCCTAGCCACCACTTTCGGAGGGTTAGCGTGGGGTGAGAATGGGGAATACTTGCCCCCTCCGACATCAGGATCTTCAATGTGGGGATGCCGGTTTCGGTCATGTGACCACCAGCATCCCGTAGACAGCTATTGCATACCAAATCCCTTATAAGATGCTTCTGACTTTTGCAAGCTTCTTATTGATTGGGCCAATTACACATAGGTGTTATGAACAACAAGCTATGGTTCATTCCTGTTTGTTTTCTGTTTATGAATTTTATGTTATAGTTCTGTTGCAGGCCAGGATTTCTCTTGTACTGGTTTAGAAGACTCTTGTTGGCCGCCGGTGGTAAGTCTATGTTACTGCAGCCTGTTTCTATGTGTTTAGTCTCACCTGTCAGATATTTGGTCATTATGTAGTGAGTCTCTGTACTGCAGTCTGGCTCTTGTCTGTGTACCTCACCTGCCTGTATTTTGGCCATTACAGTGTGCTTGGCCTCCAGCCATCCTGATTGGGGCTTGTTTCCCTTATTACCCAGCTAGCCCTGCAGTCCAGTGCTGGTGATAGAAGTTTGTTAGGATACCTGTATGTTCCTGTGAGAATCTGTCAAGCTTCTTGTGGAGCTGCTTCCTGCCCTGGAGTGTCCTTATCCTGTTATCCTGTGATCCAGTAGTCCTGAGTCCTGGTGTCCTGGGCCTGTTCATTGGAATCTGTCCAGCTTTCCAGTCCTGTGTGCCAGTGTTTGCGGCCTTGGGGTTCCTGTTCGCCTGCGTGCACCTTTACCGGTGTTGTGAGCAGCGGCTTTGCAGCACTGTTTGGCTGAGGCCGTATCATTCTCTTTGTTTTGCTTTTGCATTTTCTGCGGAGGTTTCCGCCATCGCTGTCTTCGCCGAAATACTACAGTATCATGTTTGGCATCTGGACAGCGTCGCTTTTGTTACAGTTTGTCCGGGCGGCCACCCCGCACATACCTTTATTGTAGTGTTCAGTAGTTTCCCCTATCTCTGTGTTTCTGTTTTAGTTAGAGGTTCCCCTTGTTCTCGCCCCGTCTCGGTTTACGCCTTGTCTCCAACTAAGACCTGGGGGCATCGGAGTTGGGCAGACCTAATCCGCCCTTCAAACGCGGCTGCCGTGGGCCCAAGCAAACATAGTCTCGCAGGCGTAGACTGACCACGTGGGGGAGACAATGGAGTCAGGGTTTCCGTAAGGGTTGCTGCTGAACTCAGTTCCTATTACAGCATCACGTTCCTGTACTTGGGGCTCATCCACCCTGTCTTTGGAGTACCAAGTACAGTGAACGTAACAATAGGCATTTAACTTTAAATGAGTCCCTCAGTGTTTTTAGTGTTACATTTAAAAAATGGTTCAGATTCATGTTATACTGTATTGTGTTTTTTCTGTATGTGGATTGAGTTTTCATTCTATAACTGATAATGTAATGTTACCGCATGCAATGCAATAGACAGATTTCTCTCATTATTTACTGTATACTTAATTAAATGTAAAAATGGTTTATTTGAGTAAAGGTCCATACACACTAGCATATTTTGAGCTCAAAGTAGCTCACTTTTGGTATTTTGAGCAACTTTGAGCTCTAACTCAGCCAGTGTGTATGGCCGGGCGATGAGCAGTGAGCGCTGATGTGCGCTCCCACATCATTGTTGGCTACCGCCGTCCGTCGGGCTGTTTTACCTGCCGAGTGAACCACTTTCCACAGTCTCCTACAGTGGAAAGTGGTTCCCCTGCTGTGAACATCGCTGGGCACAGTGAAAATCGCTCAGTGTTTATGGACCTTTAGCTCCATGGAATCATTGAATGCTGAGGAATTTCAACTGTTACATCATTTTTGTTTCTTTTTGTGCACAGAAATTCCCACAATTTCTTTTTGTGCACAGAAATTCCCACAATCACTGGAGAGGACATTGAAATTTAATACAGTATGTATCTGTTTTATTTTATGTGGCTCTGTTTATATCACCACCCTCCCTATTTTTGTCTCCACTAAGGGAATCATTCTGCTTTTCTTTGTTTTTTATTTGAGATCCCCCTTACGCAGAATATCTTCAGTTATAAAAACGAATTCTTATTCTTATTCTTTATTTATATGGTGCCATAATGGTTACGTAGCACCTTACACAAGCAGAGACAATGCAAACTAAACAAGAAAAACGTTAAAGACTTATTGTGCCCTCCACACTGGTTGATTGGCTGCCGAGGTGCCAGACAGCCGATACGGCCGTCAAACGACCCAGCGGCGGGAGGGGATGGGTTGACAGGGGGATTGAAGTATCTTCACTCTCACATCCCCTGGCCCCATAGCCCTGCATGCTAATATGGATGATATTGTCCATATTGGCTTGATGGCATAAATGAGTCGGCATCAACGATGAACGAGAGCGGGGCTGCGCATTGTTCATCATTGGTGCCTACACACTGAAAGATATGATCATTAATGAACGAGATCGTTCGTATCTTTCAGTGTAATTGGCCAGGGTGTAGGGCCCATTACAGTACAAAACATTGCAAACATGAAATACAAACTGTTGCATATTCATTCATAATACCCACAATGTAGTGCTGTCTTTTGAACTCAAAGGTTTGGTGCTGATGTGGGCAGTGGGGAGGAGAAGATGGTATAAGTGTGGTAGGGAAAAGCACATGAGGGAAGAGGGCCCTGCTCGTAAGAGCTTACAAGCTGAAGCACTCATGTAAACCATGTTGTAAATAAGTACATAGGGCCTGATTCAAGTTGCATCGCAAGCGTTAACTGTTAACGCCTCTGCCTGATTGATAGGCAGAGGCATTTACGGGGCGGGGGGCAGCAACCAAGCACTTTTGGGGTGGCATCAGGAAAACAGGGGCGTGTAGGCGGCTGCATTCTCAGGTCGGCTGTATGTCGTCAGAGGCAGCTGCTCCCATCGAAAAAATGGTGGCGGGATATCTGCTGTTGCAGCCAGGCTGCACCGGCAGGAGGCTTCCATAGTTTCTGTGACCATGCTCTAATTGCATTGTGATTACATATATAGAGCGTGATTACAGTGGGTGGGTGGTGGGTAACATGCTGTGCAGCCTTGCCTTCAAACCTGTGATTGGTTGCCCCCAGCATGCGATTGAAAGGATTGCAGAGTCTGCTAAAAAGCAGAATCTGCAATCCTTACTGAACAAGGTCCCTTATCCATTTTTACCTGACATCCCACTGCAGCTTTGATCAAAAATTAGATATCCACTCACACTCCATTTGTGACAGCTGACTCTCATCCAACATCCCAATGGACTTATTCATCATCAAAATCAACGGAGCAATTAATCAACGCTCTGCTGTAGGGACAGCTGATCTGAACATAAGCTCTCCCCGTGAACTTTATCACCGCTGCTTCTGTAGCAGTGAAAATGAACACTGCGTTTGACATGGCATTGCTAGTGCGCATGTGTAAACTTGGGTTCACACACATTCACACACAGTCAACGGAGGGAGTCAATAGCTGACGTAGGAATCCAGAAGGATCCAGTGGCGTGCGGTGAGGTGAGGAAGGTGAGGCAGAGCCATTCCTGTCATACTAACATAAACACCAGAGTTTTGACTATATAAAGTATATGAAAAATACAAAGAATATATTAGAAATAACTTAAGGTACTAGCCAGTGCCTCCAGAGCCATTTACCCCACCCTGCACGGGATCTCTCTTTGCAACCGGGGACTGGGGTACCAGGAATCCCGCAGTCAAGCTCCGATAATTTTGTGTTTTCAGGTCTTGATGAATTTAGGTCCTTGCACTATTGTATGGGGACAGTGGGCCAACTGACAGGTAATCCTTGATATCTTCTGCATTAGCTTTATAACAACGGCAACAATACTTATATGTTAATTTTAAACCTATTTTTATAGAAATTAAGGGATAATCAAGGGCATTTTAAGTGGGCCCTTGTGCAGATTCTGGGTAGGCCCCCTCCTCTCCACCGCGCAGTAGGCTCTGGCATTGTGCAAAATGTGCAGTAGTGAAATTAGGATCTATCTATGGAGCCAGTGAAAGTGTGGAGAAGTGAGCCACAGGAGAAGTTGTCCATGGCAACCAATCAGCTGCTACGTATAATTTTATAGAATGCCCTTTAGAAATGTTACCTCAACACTGATTGGTTGCCATGGGCAACTTCTCCACTGGCTCACTTCTCTTTTTCACTGATTCATGAACAGAACCCTTAACCTCCAGAACATGGCGGGCGCCATGTTTCCGGAAACTAATTTCACTACTACGTATTTTGGGCCATTTTGGCTGTGATTTTTGCCGCTGCTGCACCACCCAACGTGGAACTTCGGACAGGTAAGTAATAAAATATGGCTGCAGTGTGTGAGGTGTGGGACCCCCATGGAACCAGGGGCCTGTGTGCACCGCACACATTGTACCCATTATAGAAATGCCAATGGGGATAATGAATAGACCCCTAAGTGTTGTCATGTTATATGATACAGGTAAATAGGTAAGAATGCACTTATCTAAGCTACTGTGACATCATTGGTCAGGGCCAGATTAAAACCCCTTGGGGCCCTAGACAATTGATTTGGGAAAAGAAAAAATAATATAAATGGGTAAAGGCAATCCAGGCCCTCAGTGTGCTTTGGGCCATAGGTCGGCTCTCCATACAGTGTTAACAGGACCTAATTTACCTGTGCACACTGTTCTGTAACCAGGGTTGTTTCGATGTTCAACCCCGGTCGCTACCTAGGTATTTATTTGGGGACCCTTTCATACTGATCCACGACCCGGGTTAACCCGGTAATAAACCAGATCGAAGCTGCGGTGTTAAAGGGGTATTAGACTCCCAAGCCACAAGTTACTATGAAGGGCATTTGCAAAAATAAATTAACAATGAAATATATCTTAACAAAAACACCGGCAAGGTCAGAATCTTTAATGGTATTTCAGACATGAAAAAGAGAGAAATGCGCAAACACATTGATGTGACTGAATCCTGCAATTCATGTTTTTTATCCCAGCAGCTATTTCAAGAAAGATAAGAATATGCTGTGATTTGTGGTGTCATTTGACGAATTCATTGAGTGTTTTATAGGGTTTTCAAATACCAAATTCACAATTCAGTCATGATATGACTTATTTTAGAGCTGCCTGGTGATTCACTGTCTCCTAAGGTAATGACTTTTCTCAATTGTAGTACACCTGATATATTCACATCCTCAGGGAAGGGTGAAGAAGTAATAGCAGCTAAAAGCAATTCACATTTTTTCCCCCTCAAATCATTGGACATTGGAGAGTAATATCTATATCTATTTTGTGGACTTTCCCTGTGGACCCCTGGTAGCCCCTGTGCTGATCTGCGGAGAACAGTGAACCTGCTGACAAGCAAAGACATAATCTGTTTATTGCAGACGTCAACGAAATGGCTGACAAGTTCAGATGCACCTGAGGGAGTGATTGTACTCTTTGTATGGAAAGATAGTGCCCCGTCCCACAGCCTATAAAAGGGACAACCACAAAGAGGTTGCCTGTCTGCACTGCATAGGATGGGACAATAGGATTGACCTTTCTCCTTTTGTCTCTGCAACAGGTTTACACACAGTGAGCCTCATTTACAAAGTACATTGGATGCTTAGCACAAAACGCCTTGGTTTTGTAAATAAGATGTTCTACCATGACTCAGCAAATTAATAGTCCACCTACCCCTGCTCTATTCTTTATTTTCTAATTGTGCTGTGCAACATTCCCATCTTGGGACAGATCAGTCAGCCTAAGCTGTATTGCTGTTCCTAGCACAGGCATAACGGGGTCTATTGGCACCCAGGGCACCATGGAAAAAAAGTATATACCTGTGCGTGCTGAAGGAGTGCACACTCTATAAAAGGGCGTGGCTAGCTGGGGAGAGGGCTTGGTTTTGAGACATGCACCCTTCGTTGTCAGCCTCCCAACCTCTGCTTACACCCAGATGGCTCTCAATCTTCCCTGGCAAACGCCTCCTTTGCCCTGACGCCGCAGGCACACACCCTGTTTTCCCTGCCCTTGTTACACCACTGTTGTTTGTCATGACTTAATATTTCTCAGTGCAATTACCTACAAAAATATCTAATTCCTCTGTAATAAAGCATCTATAATGTTTTCCAGCACAATTAACATCTAAACATATTTTGAAATTTCAATACATAAAGAAGAAAAATTGCAGGTGCACACCCTAGGCACAAGCACTGCTAATAACAAAATAATAATAGTAAACTCTGCAATTTCACATAGAGCAAAAATTAGGTGCTTGGCATCATTTATGGGCAAAAAAATTTTTGGGCCCACCCACCGCATCCAGGTGACCTTATCATCAGGGGAGTCCCTAACACTAAGATACAGGGCACAGGACCTCCCCCTCACTCCTCACCCCAAGTCAGCACAGGCCAAACACGCTAAGGCATCACACTATTATGAGGTTAAAGTGTTAATAAGAAGCATAAGCCATGTATTAAAAGTAGAGATGAGCGGGTTCGGTTTCTCTGAATCCGAACCCGCCCGAACTTCATGGTTTTTTTCACGGGTCCGAGCAGACTCGGATCCTCCCGCCTTGCTCGGTTAACCCGAGCGCGCCCGAACGTCATCATGACGCTGTCGGATTCTCGCGAGACTCGGATTCTATATAAGGAGCCGCGCGTCGCCGCCATTTTCACACGTGCATTGAGATTGATAGGGAGAGGACGTGGCTGGCGTCCTCTCCATTTAGATTATAAGAGAGAGAGATTTACTGGAGCTTAGGACTAGGAGGAGTACTGTAGAAGTGTAGAGAGTGCAGAGAGTGTACTAGTGAGTGACCACCAGACAGTGCAGTTTATTTAATATATCCGTTCTCTGCCTGAAAAAAGCGATACACACAGTGACTCAGTCACATACCATATCTGTGTGCACTGCTCAGGCTCAGCCCAGTGTGCTGCATCATCTATATATATTATATATCTGTCTGACTGCTCAGCTCACACAGCTTATAATTGTGGGGGAGACTGGGGAGCACTGCAGTGCCAGTTATAGGTTATAGCAGGAGCCAGGAGTACATAATATTATATAGTGAGTGACCACCAGACAGTGCAGTTTATTTAATATATCCGTTCTCTGCCTGAAAAAAGCGATACACACAGTGACTCAGTCACATACCATATCTGTGTGCACTGCTCAGGCTCAGCCCAGTGTGCTGCATCATCTATATATATTATATATCTGTCTGACTGCTCAGCTCACACAGCTTATAATTGTGGGGGAGACTGGGGAGCACTGCAGTGCCAGTTATAGGTTATAGCAGGAGCCAGGAGTACATAATATTATATTAAAATTAAACAGTGCACACTTTTGCTGCAGGAGTGCCACTGCCAGTGTGACTGACCAGTGACCTGACCACACTGACCACCAGTATAGTTAGTAGTATACTTATATTGTGATTGCCTGAAAAAGTTAAACACTCGTCGTGTGACTTCACTTGTGTGTTGTTTTTTTTTTTATTCTATAAAAATAAAACTCATTCTGCTGACAGACAGTGTCCAGCAGGTCCGTCATTATATAATATATAATATATACCTGTCCGGCTGCAGTAGTGATATATATATATTTTTTATATCATTTATCATCCAGTCGCAGCAGACACAGTACGGTAGTTCACGGCTGTGGCTACCTCTGTGTCTGCACTCGGCAGGCAGTCCGTCCATAATTGTATACCACCTAACCGTCGTTTTTTTTTTCTTCTTTATACATACATACTACTACGACATCTCTTTATCAACCAGTCTATATTAGCAGCAGACACAGTACAGTACGGTAGTTCACGGCTGTGGCTACCTCTGTGTCTGCACTCGGCAGGCAGTCCGTCCATAATTGTATACCACCTAACCGTGGTTTTTTTTTCTTTCTTCTTTATACATACATAGTTACATAGACATCTCTTTATCAACCAGTCTATATTAGCAGCAGACACAGTACAGTACGGTAGTTCACGGCTGTGGCTACCTCTGTGTCTGCACTCGGCAGGCAGTCCGTCCATAATTGTATACCACCTAACCGTGGTTTTTTTTTCTTTCTTCTTTATACATACATAGTTACATAGACATCTCTTTATCAACCAGTCTATATTAGCAGCAGACACAGTACAGTACGGTAGTTCACGGCTGTGGCTACCTCTGTGTCTGCACTCGGCAGGCAGTCCGTCCATAATTGTATACCACCTAACCGTGTTTTTTTTTTCTTTCTTCTTTATACATACATAGTTACATAGACATCTCTTTATCAACCAGTCTATATTAGCAGCAGACACAGTACAGTACGGTAGTTCACGGCTGTGGCTACCTCTATGTCTGCACTCGGCAGGCAGTCCGTCCATAATTGTATACCACCTAACCGTGGTTTTTTTTTCTTTCTTCTTTATACATACATACTACTACGACATCTCTTTATCAACCAGTCTATATTATTAGTAGCAGACACAGTACAGTACGGTAGTTCACGGCTGTGGCTACCTCTGTGTCTGCACTCGGCAGGCAGTCAGTCCATAATTGTATACCACCTAACCGTGGTTTTTTTTTCTTTCTTCTTTATACATACATAGTTACATAGACATCTCTTTATCAACCAGTCTATATTAGCAGCAGACACAGTACAGTACGGTAGTTCACGGCTGTGGCTACCTCTGTGTCTGCACTCGGCAGGCAGTCCATAATTGTATACTAGTATCCATCTCCATTGTTTACCTGAGGTGCCTTTTAGTTGTACCTATTAAAATATGGAGAACAAAAATGTTGAGGTTCCAAAATTAGGGAAAGATCAAGATCCACTTCCACCTCGTGCTGAAGCTGCTGCCACTAGTCATGGCCGAGACGATGAAATGCCAGCAACGTCGTCTGCCAAGGCCGATGCCCAATGTCATAGTACAGAGCATGTCAAATCCAAAACACCAAATATCAGAAAAAAAAGGACTCCAAAACCTAAAATAAAATTGTCGGAGGAGAAGTGTAAACTTGCCAATATGCCATTTACGACACGGAGTGGCAAGGAACGGCTGAGGCCCTGGCCTATGTTCATGGCTGGTGGTTCAGCTTCACATGAGGATGGAAGCACTCAGCCTCTCGCTAGAAAAATGAAAAGACTCAAGCTGGCAAAAGCAGCACAGCAAAGAACTGTGCATTCTTCGAAATCCCAAATCCACAAGGAGAGTCCAATTGTGTCGGTTGCGATGCCTGACCTTCCTAACACTGGACGTGAAGATAATCTGTGAGGAGGGGGATGTACACGGTGATATATCGGAGGGTGATGATGAGGTGGACATCTTGCCTCTGTAGAGCCAGTTTGTGCAAGGAGAGATTAATTGCTTCTTTTTTGGGGGGGGTCCAAACCAACCCGTCATATCAGTCACAGTCGTGTGGCAGACCCTGTCACTGAAATGATGGGTTGGTTAAAGTGTGCATGTCCTGTTTTGTTTATACAACATAAGGGTGGGTGGGAGGGCCCAAGGACAATTCCATCTTGCACCTCTTTTTTCTTTTCTTTTTCTTTGCATCATGTGCTGATTGGGGAGGGTTTTTTGGAAGGGACATCCTGCGTGACACTGCAGTGCCACTCCTAAATGGGCCCGGTGTTTGTGTCGGCCACTAGGGTCGCTAATCTTACTCACACAGTCAGCTACCTCATTGCGCCTCTTTTTTTCTTTGCGTCATGTGCTGTTTGGGGAGGGTTTTTTGGAAGGGACATCCTGCGTGACACTGCAGTGCCACTCCTAGATGGGCCCGGTGTTTGTGTCGGCCACTAGGGTCGCTAATCTTACTCACACAGCTACCTCATTGCGCCTCTTTTTTTCTTTGCGTCATGTGCTGTTTGGGGAGGGTTTTTTGGAAGGGACATCCTGCGTGACACTGCAGTGCCACTCCTAGATGGGCCCGGTGTTTGTGTCGGCCACTAGGGTCGCTAATCTTACTCACACAGCTACCTCATTGCGCCTCTTTTTTTCTTTGCGTCATGTGCTGTTTGGGGAGGGTTTTTTGGAAGGGCCATCCTGCGTGACACTGCAGTGCCACTCCTAGATGGGCCCGGTGTTTGTGTCGGCCACTAGGGTCGCTAATCTTACTCACACAGCTACCTCATTGCGCCTCTTTTTTTCTTTGCGTCATGTGCTGTTTGGGGAGGGTTTTTTGGAAGGGACATCCTGCGTGACACTGCAGTGCCACTCCTAGATGGGCCCGGTGTTTGTGTCGGCCACTAGGGTCGCTTATCTTACTCACACAGCGACCTCGGTGCAAATTTTAGGACTAAAAATAATATTGTGAGGTGTGAGGTATTCAGAATAGACTGAAAATGAGTGTAAATTATGGTTTTTGAGGTTAATAATACTTTGGGATCAAAATGACCCCCAAATTCTATGATTTAAGCTGTTTTTTAGTGTTTTTTGAAAAAAACACCCGAATCCAAAACACACCCGAATCCGACAAAAAAAATTCGGTGAGGTTTTGCCAAAACGCGTTCGAACCCAAAACACGGCCGCGGAACCGAACCCAAAACCAAAACACAAAACCCGAAAAATTTCAGGCGCTCATCTCTAATTAAAAGTGCTACATGAGGTAATGTTAATAGGTGTTACATAGGTAATAATATAATAAGGTGCTTAAAAGGTGGTAAATTAAATATTACAGTGTGATGCCCACACCAGGCCACATCAACACAAGGGGCCCCCATTCCCCAAACTCATCCGCTCAAAACTGACAACTGTATTAACGTATTTAGGTCTTATCATAATAGTGCCATTCCCAATATGCAGACTGCAAATTGTAGGAACACTTGAAGTCTAAATCCTGCCCATATTCTATATTGTGTACATGCATATACATGAAGGCGAAGACTCCTTCAGCTTGACTAGCACCCCTCCCACCTGCCTGGGAGGTGCTTTCTTGCAAAAATGACAAAAAGTGTACATGATAATTTAAAGGAAGGAATAGTTACATGGACGAACCTGGTGGTTCTAAAGTATTATACCTAAATCAGTCATTAAAGGGTTCATAATGAATTCCATATGTATCCTACAGAACGGACTGTTTCCTTTCAACATGTGTTAATAGAGTTCGATGAAAAGACAACTTGCAGCTTTCAGTATTGTCAATAAATCGGTACTGAGCCTTTTATCAATGTTTCTAGGAGAAGACAAAGAGAAATATTCTCCAGCATAGCCCAAAGAGACAGGGAGACACATCCATCAGCTGCATTGGACAAGTATTGATTCATTTAGATGTACAGCCTTAATACAATGATTTTCAGTTCCCTCCAGTTATTTATATGTCTGGGGTCCAAATGGCCTTAGGTTATAAACTTCAGCCTCACGGGTTCTTACAAAATGATATTGCAAAAAAGTTAACTTAGTTTGCATTTGTTATGTCAATGTCTTTAAATAGTATACTGATCTTAACTTTCCCAATTCAGTGATGGATTATAATAGGAAAGGATAAAGTTAAAAACTGTCCTTATGAATGACATATGGATTACAGAAGCACTTTCTTTCCTCCTGCAGTAACTATATAAACAACACAGTGACTAACAGGACAACTAGGGTAGGAGAGGATTTGGTGGTGATTGGACACTTCTTCTGTAGCCTCCTCATCTCCTATGTTCTCAACGTCAGTCACTGGGCTGCAGACATATATGCAATTCCGGGCGAATTGCGGCTTTTTTTCGCCCGTTTTTAAATTCGACACAATTCGACCGTCGAATTCCGGCCGGCAGGTGCCGGAATTCGACATATTCAATAAAAAACGTATTCGACAGTCCCGCTGTCGAAAAACGGACCAATTGACGGATAAGTGCGTCCTGGATTCGACTTTTCTGACGACACAAAAATGGTTAAAAAACACAGAAAAAAATTGCGTGGGGTCCCCCCTCCTAAGCATAACCAGCCTCTGCCTCTTTGAGCCGGTCCTGGTTGTAAAAATATGGGGGGATAATGGACAGGGGATCCCCCGTATTTTTAGAACCAGCACCGGGCTCTGCGTCCGGTCCTGGTGCAAAAAATACGGGGGACAAAAAGCGTAGGGGTCCCCCGTATTTTTTGAACCAGCACCGGGCTCCACTAGCTGGGAAGATAATGCCACAGCCGGGGGACACTTTTATACCGGTCCCTGCGGCCGTGGCATTAAATACCCAACTAGTCACCCCTGGCCGGGGTACCCTGGAGGAGTGGGGACCCCTTAAATCAAGGGGTTTCCCCCCCCTCCAGCCACCCAAGGGCCAGGGTTGAAACCCAAGGCTGTCCCCCCCCATCCAAGGGCTGCGGATGGGGGGCTGATAGCCTTGTGTTAAATAAAAGAATATTGTTTTTTGCAGAAGAACTACAAGTCCCAGCAAGCCTCCCCCGCAAGCTGGTACTTGGAGAACCACAAGTACCAGCATGCGGGGGTAAAATGGGCCCACTGGTACCTGTAGTTCTTCTGCAAAAAAAATACCCAAATAAAAACAGGACACGCACACATTGAAAGTAAAACTTTATTACATACATGCCGACACACACATACTTACCTATGTTGACACGCCGAATCTGGCCACGTCTCCGTCTGTCGACGTCTCCAAGTAGAATCCGGGGTACCTGAAAAGAAAATTATACTCACCTAAATCCAGTGTGTCCTGTTCTTTTTTTTGTAATCCACATACTTGGCAAAAAAACAAACCGCATACCAGATCCACGAACTGAAAGGGGTCCCATGTTTACACATGGGACCCCTTACCCCGAATGCTGAGACCCCCCGTGACTCCTGTCACAGAGGGTCCCTTCAGCCAATCAGGGAGCGCCACATCGTGGCACTCTCCTGATTGCCTATGCGCGTCTGAGCAGGCAGACAGCGCATCGCAAAGCCGCTCCATTATCTTCAATGGTGGGAACTTTGCGGTCAGCGGTGAGGTTACTCGCGGTCAGCGGCTGACCACGGGTAACCTCACCGCTGACCGCAAAGTTCCCACCATTGAAAATAATGGAGGGGCTGTGCGATGCGCTGTCTGACAGCTCAGACGCGCATAGCCAATCAGGAGAGTGCCACGATGTGGCGCTCCCTGATTGGCTGAAGGGACCCTCTGTGACAGGAGTCACGGGGGGTCTCAGCATTCGGGGAAAGGGGTCCCATGTGTAAACATGGGACCCCTTTCAGTCCGTGGTCCGGGTATGCGGTTTGTTTTTTTGCCAAGTATGTGGATTACAAATAATAACAGGACACTGGATTTAGGTGAGTATAATTTTATTTTCAGGTACCCCGGATTCTTGGAGACGTCGACAGATGGAGACGTGGACACAGTCAGCGTGTAAACATAGGTAAGTATGTGTGTGTCGGCATGTATGTAATAAAGTTTTACTTTCACGGTGTGCGTGTCCTGTTTTTATTTGGGTATTTTTTTTTGCAGAAGAACTACAGGTACCAGCGGGCCCGTTTTACCCCGCATGCTGGTACTTGTTGTTCTCCAAGTACCAGTTTGCGGGGGAGGCTTGCTGGGACTTGTAGTTCTTCTGCAAAAAACAATATTCTTTGATTTTACACAATGCTATCAGCCCCCCATCCGCAGCCCATGGATGGGGGGACAGCCTAGGGCTTCACTCCTGGCCCTTGGGTGGCTGGAGGGGGGGACCAGTGACGTGCGGTGGGGTGAGGCAGGTGAGGCAGAGCCTTTCCTGCCATACTTAAGTTTAAACCAGAGTTTTGACTGAATAAAATATATGAAAAATACGGATAATTTGTTTGAATTATCTTCTTTGCATTATTCTAATAATTTTTATAGCCCAAACTCTGGAGTAAAAAGTGTATGGCAGGTGAGGCAGTGCCTCACCTGTGTATCCTTTCCACACATCTCTAATCAAAACTCACCAGATTTCCAGGAGTTTATACTGCTGCACCTGTGTATAATGCCCAGATGTACCCTTTGGCTCATATATTGCATGTAAATCTGGCTCTGGGGTTAGCCAGTGCCTCCTGAGCCATTTAGCTCACCGCACATCCCTGGGGGGGACCCCTTGATTTAAGGGGTCCCCACTCCTCCAGGGTACCCCGGCCAGGGGTGACTAGTTGGGTATTTAATGCCACGGCCGCAGGGACCGGTATAAAAGTGTCCCCCGGCTGTGGCATTATCTTCCCAGCTAGTGGAGCCCGGTGCTGGTTCAAAAAATACGGGGGACCCCTACGCTTTTTGTCCCCCGTATTTTTTGCACCAGGACCGGACGCAGAGCCCGGTGCTGGTTCTAAAAATACGGGGGATCCCCTGTCCATTTTACCCCCGTATTTTTACAACCAGGACCGGCTCAAAGAGCCCGAGGCTGGTTATGCTTAGGAGGGGCGACCCCACGCATTTTTTGTTCGTGATTTTAACCCCTTCCCACCCCTTCCCACTGAAAACCATGCTCTCTCAATTTTAGTCAGTTAAAAAAATATATTATTTAAAAAAATATATAAATAATAGTTGTAAATCCTAATAGACAAACCAAGTATCTAATCCCTTCTAATATAAATAGATATGCTATTAGCAATAAAAAAACACAAAACCCCCCCATGTTTTTACATTTTTTTATTAGATTCCGCCAGCAAAGTGAGGCGGAATGAAACTGACGAAATTACTGTTGAAAAGCACTGTTGTCGAATCGACATTCTTCGATTGAATATACTTTGGTCGAAAAGCCGCATTTTTACCATTGCAGACATGTTGAATTTGTGAACTGTCGAATTTCAAAAAGTTGAATCTGAAAAGTCAGTTTTTTTGTCGAAAAGTACTGTATTGCATTTTCTAATTTTTTTTTGTGTCGAAAATGCCCCGTTTTACGACATTTTCGGCAATTCGACCGCAATTGCATATACCCCATAGGGGTATATTCAATTAGGGTCGAAAACTGCCGTCTGTTGAAAAGACGGCAGTTTTTGACCTTTTAAGGTCGAATAGTGATTCGACCTATTCAATCCCTGCAGTTTTTATATTCGACAAATCGTGGAATTCGACTTGTCGTATAGTATGTGAATCGGCGGTATAGCTGCTGATTCACGTACTTTTGAGTGAAACGGGGCCACATTCGACAGGATTTGGCCCCGTTTCTGACCATCTCAGTCCGACATAAAAAAAGTCGGACTGAGATGTTGGACCCAGAGGAGGAGAGGGGGGAGAGCCGTGGGGAGAAGGGGGAGAGCTGCGGGCATATAGGGGAGAGCAGCGCTACAGCACAGAGCTGCAGCAGGATGTCTCACAGCTGCGCCGCTCACGGCAGCGTCCATTCAGCTCCAGCAAGTGAGGTCACGCTTGCTGGAGCCGGGTGAACTCTGCCGTGAGGTCTGGCGGCTGTGAAACATCCTTCTGCAGCACTGCTGTAGCGCTGCTCTTCTCCGTCTGCCCGCGGCTGTCCCCGCTGGTCTCCCCACTCTCCTCCCTCTCCGGTCCCTCATCTCAATTCGACTTTTTAAAAGTGGAATTGAGATGAGATTGAATAGGGGTTGTCGGATCCATTCTGACAAATGCATATCGGATTGGATCCGACCCTAATTGAATATACCCCATATAAAGGTACAGCTATGACAATGGACATTATAAACAACAAACACTGCAATACAGTATATTACTAATACAAAGCTTAAAGCCTGCCATAAGTCACACATACAGTAAACAAGTAATGAAATGTGTAACCTTAAAACTAAATCACCAAAAAATTGTTACAAGTATCTACAGCCAATGTTTAACCTAGGAGCAATTCTGTAATGATAGACAGGTCCGCCATCAAGGAGGGACTGTCGGGACTTCAGTCCTGTGCCAGGACAGAGATAGAGCCTGGGTGGCAGCAGTGGCAAACAAGGGCTGGGCCAACGGTGCACCGGCAGGCAACCACAGCTAGCTGTGCAGCAGTATTATGACTATAGAGCCAGCCGTGGGCCAATCTGGGCTCGTGGACCAGCAGCAAATCAGGAGGAATGGCAGCTCCTGATCCACACTGCTGCCCTCCGGGCAATGGTAAGCTTTGTGGGATGCAGGGAGAGCAAAAGGAGAGGCTGGAGACAGTTGTGTGTGTATCTGTCTATGGGACAGTGTCTGTGTGTCTATGGGACTTTGCTGTGTGTGTTTATGGGGCAGTGTGTGTGTGTCTATGGGACAGTGTGTGTGTGTCTATGGGACAGTGTGTGTCTATGGGGCAGTGTGTGTGTATGACTATGAAGCAGTGTGTGTGTGTTTATGGGGCAGTGTGTGTGTATGTATGTGTGTGTGTGTGTGTGTGTGTGTGTGTGTGTGTGTGTGTGTGTCTCTATGGGACAGTGTGTGTCTATGGGGCAGTGTATGTGTATATGACTATGACTATGGGACTGTGCAGTGTGTGTTTTTGGGGCAGTGTGTGTGTGTGCGTGTGTGTGTGTCTATTGGACAGTGTGTGTGTGTGTGTGTGTGTGTGTGTGTGTCTGTCTATGGGACAGTGTGTGTGTATGGCTATGGGGCAGTGTGTGTGTATGGCTATGGGGCAGTATGTGTATGGTTGTAGGGTTGTGTATATGAGCTATGGTGTAGTGTGTGGTGGTGGGCTCTGCCTAGTTTGTCAGTCCCAGGCCCCATAATTTCTAATGGCAGCCATGATAGAAGATAATTACAAGTGTTCATATTGCCGTGGCACCCGGCGGTGGCAATTGCAGGGGTGCTAGAGTTGGTGGTCAAGGACCAAATCAAATTATGTGGACAAACAGAAGTGCAACCACCATATAACTGAGCCTAGGATGATATACAGTATAAGAACAATTTACTTGAGTAAATATTTTTTTCTGATTTTCTCAATACGAAATTTCTGTCTTCAGGGTGATGTGAAAAAAATACTGATACTCTAAGGTGCCAAGATTCAAGTTTGGAACCACTGTTCTAAGGAAATGGTAAATGAAAATGATTGTGCCTTACAAATAAATAAATATTGTATTCAATAGAATGCAGCTTCTTGCTCTCAATCTTATTGAATTGGATTTACAAGTCCCACCATGGTTTCGGAAGTCACATATAAAATTGAAAGAAAGGCTGGTAAGGCATCATTACCATACCATGAGCATATAATATAACCAATAGACAGTATTACGAAGAGTAATGTATACAAGAAGTGTGAATAATATTTTATTTACATTATATATTTTCTTTTCATTTTAGAATTTTATATAGCCTTTTCTTACTTGGGTAAAGAGTTTTTCAGGTTTTGAAACCATATCATATGCCCAAAATAATAACAAAAACAAATGACTGAAACTTAAAGCCTAGATACTGCATCTTAGCTATGCTGTAGTGTGTATTACAGAAAAATTCACTAGAGGGCGATAGTGGACATTGTTCAAATCGTGAAACAAAGCTTTTGTGATTTTGTGGAAGTTTCAAAGAAGTAAACAGTAATTGTAGCTAAATACAATGAAAGACTTGAATATGAATTTTTAACTCTGTATATTGTAAAATTTTGCACACATCTACAGCATTGGACCTCACTGCTGAAATGGTGTAACCATATGTTTTTAAATATAGATTTAATTTGAAAGTCATATTATACTGAATCCTAAGGAACACAGACGGTCATTTAGACCCAAATGCAGCAGCGCGTCTGTATGCAGCGGTTGCATTCGGGTGGTCTGCGGACGTACACTGGCCGCAGTGTGCGTGCGCGACCTTACACATTGCGAGCGCATCCCGGAAGGATGCAGCCGCAGTGTGATTGACAGAAGCGGGTGTTCGTGGGCCAGCGGCTCAGAATCAGTGGGGCGTGTTGGGACAAATGGGGGGCAGGCCAGGAGCATTTTTGGGGTGGCTGCCTGACATCATATACAGCCACTCCGATTAAAAAAATGGCGGCGTACCGCCAGGTGTCGAACTTAATTTGATACATTGCAGATGCATCGGGAGGTGGCCCATCACAGGGAACAAGCTCTGGGACTTCCACTCAATGGATTTCGATAAAAACTTTAATGAACTGTAATAACTGACAGAAATAACCATAAATCGATGAACTAAATAACTGACAGACATGGAGGTGTACCCCAAAGCTTTGGAATAGCAACATTGATAACAGAAGGAAAACTTTAAACCCAACTTGCAATGTAAAAGTGACTATAGAGCTGTGGATTAGGGCTATTGACGACACTTTAAAAAAAAAAACCCAAACTGGGCATCCATCTCATGGGAGTGTTGAAAGAGTTGCTAAGCAGCTATTATTATTATATTGACAGTTACATCCAACTCATTGATAACTTAGTAAGCCGGGTACTTCAACTAGATTGTTAAATATACCATACAACATAAACATTTAGAGCCGGTACACCTTGCCCAAATTTACCAAATTTAAAAAACACAAATTTTTGCGGATTATATTTGCACATTTTTTGGGGGGACATTTTTAATCCATCAAGGGTGATATTAATGTTCAAAACAACAAATTAATAACTGGGAAAGTTAAAAGAATGAGGATTTCACAGATTACTTTTAGTTGTATACTGTAGAATGAAACTTTATAAGTGCATTTCCCACAGCAAAGGACGTTTTGGAGGCTTTATAACAGAATCTGCAGAACATTGAGTAAAACAAGTTACTGGTCTATAGACCAACTCAGATGAAATAATGATTTATTGTTGTATCTTTTAACTGATGTTGGGAGATAGGTGAAACTAGGCTTTAGCTCTGTAATATTCTCTTGTCTCGACGACAGCAACCTCCTCCTCATCCAAGTCTCTCCTCTTCAATCTCCTCTTAATACCACAACACGATTGATCTTTCTCTCCTCGCTGTCAGTGCCTATACTGGCTCTCTAGCCTCTATAGAGTACAAGTCAAACTACTCGCCCTGGCTTTTAAAGACTTTTCACGCATCATAACTCTCACCACTCTCCCTCCTGCCCTCTCTGACTAATGACCGGTGCCTCTTCTCCCTTTTGATCACCACATATCATTCCCTCCTCCAAAACTTCTCCTGTGCTGCTCCCCACCTGTGGATTGCTGTTAATTAAGGGCCCCATACACTACAGCAACATGTCAGACTCTCATGTTGCATAAGATTTCCCATGAACCGCCCGGCAGCCTCCTGTCCTATGCGCTCCTTTTGCATACAATGTATCTTATGCAATCCCAGCCATGCCTGTGGGATCCGAGATATCATGAGTGCAGCACTAACGACCTAGGGGCTCCGATCTGGTGCTCGTGGGACCGCGCATCGGAGCGGATGTAATCTGATTTGCCACTTTTCATCCGATTTATCGGCCCGAAAGGTCGGAATCGGATGAAATCGGGCATTATCATTCTAGTGTATGGGGCCGTTTACTCTGTCAGGCTCTCTTCAAGCCTCCAATGCCTCGCTCACTAAAAACTTACCTGTTCACAAAGGTCTCCAAGTCCCTCACTTTTAGAATATAAACTCTCCCAAGGCAGCACTCTTTCCTCTTATATCTCCCCATTATCTTCTTGCCCTCTATCCAGCTTTACCCTTCACATTTTTTTCGCACTCTTATCTTGTCAACTAGTTTTGCTACTGTGCATTATTCTTCTCTTATGGTTTTCACTATGTCTGCACCCAACTATGTTATCCATTACTACTCATTGGATGTCATCTGCCCACTGTGGACCTGTTTCAGAGAAGTCACAAAAAAGCAATTTGCACCTTAGTAAAACCATGTTGCACTGCAGGTGGGGCAGATGTAAAATGTGCAAAGTTGGAAAGGAGGAGTATCATAGCTTAATATCATATTTCAGTGTAAAACAAACCCGAATATGTTCTCTACTTGAAAGAGCAGCCAGTATATTTCTTCATGAAAAATAAATAAATGCATATATCCTTTACATCGCAACACAGTTTGTTCCAGGAGCAAATTGCTATTACTTCCTACCTCTGAATCAGACCCTGTAAGTAGAATACATAAATCAAGTCCACATTTCTGAGCACGAAACCTAATGTGTTAAAGGTTAGAAACACCATAAAGAAGTCACATGAAGAAAAAGCAGCATCATGTCCCCTTGCTTTTCTAAATTATGTAATAACAAAAAAGGAAAAGTTAAAATTAATGTGCAATAATCATGCAAAGCATTTGAGCAGATGGACCATGAAATTGCTGTCTGGGACATGAACCTAGATATTCATGATGCATAAAAGCCGCTGCAACTGTGGAACCGAAGGACTGACTTTTTTTTTGCTTTGTTGTATAGATGACCCTCTAAGATTCTGTCTGATTTTCGTACTACTATTTTGCTTTTAACAGAGTAGTTATTCCTTTATTCCTCAAACCAAAATTATATTTAATTTGAGAATTGTGACAGAGACAGTATAGTTCCACATGAAGTTAATGTGGAACAGCAGGATGTCCCAGGTTTAGCAACTTAGCAGCAGCTGGACTGAAGGGTCCAGTCCAGGTTTTGCCTCAATCAGTTGTCAGCCAGAAGCTAGGCTAATTGATTAACAGCACCTGTAATGTGCCTTTAAGTATGTGTTCAGTGCACAGAGACAGGGCTTCTGATGGTGACTAGCATCCAGAAGGGGGCGTGGGGATGTCAGGGCCACTGAACTAAACTGACGTGCAGGGTTGGACTGGGCCGCAGGGGTACCAGGGAAAACACCGGTAGGCCCCACTACCTGAGGGCCCAATCCTTCCTCTAGGGATCAGGTTCAAGACTGTGCACTTGTATTATACATGGTATGGCCACACCCCCTTTGTAGGCTGGTCACACCCCAAAGTATGGGCCCCTATCACTGCATTCCCCCGGTGGGCCCATCATGCCCCAGTCCGACACTGCTGCTCTTAACCTGTGCTGCCACGAACTGTACTGATGTGATCTTCTGAACTGTGCTGATGTGGGGCCTAATTCCGACCTGGTCGCTGCAGCGAAAGCATCTCACTTGTGCGATCGCCTCTGCCTGATTGACAGGCAGAGTGAGATCACCTTTGCCTTATTGACAGGCAGAGGCGGTCGCGGGACGCGTCGACTGCGTTTTTTGCCCATGGTCTTGACAATGCAGCTGTGTCCGGACCATTTGTGGGGCTGGCCGTGGCTGCTGCCTGACGTCACACGCAGCCGCTGCAGCCATAAACATGGCGGGTAGCCGTCTGCAGAGAGAGTTAGATTTGTGTGGGTTATATTGTTTCTGTGCAGGGTAAATACTGGCTGCTTTATTTTTACTCTGCAATTTAGATTTGTTTGAACACACCCCACCCAAATCGGGATCGGTATGAAATGCCTCCAATCAAAATCCCGACGTTCAAAATCCCGACACCAATTGACCGATGGTCAAAATCCCGACAAGGTCAAAATCCCGACATGAACAAAATACTGACATTTAAAATACCGACAAGGTCAAAATACAGACAAGTAAAATGCCGACAGGTCAAAATACCGACATGCATTTTTGTTTTGTTTTTTGTGTGTATGTCGACATAAGTCAACATGGACACCATATAAAGTGTACTGCGTCCCCTCGCATGTCTCGCTGCGCTCGCCATGCTTCGGGCACGGTGCCTCGCTGCGCTCGGCACACTATTATATTCCTCCTCCAGGTCCACTGGGATGGTAAAGTATTAACAAGTCGGTTTCAATGAAAAAAATCATGAAAAACTCATGCCGGTATTGTGACCTGTCGGTATTTTGACCTTGTCGGTATTTTAAATGTCGGCATTTTGTCCATGTCGGGATTTTGACCTTGTCGGGATTTTGACCATCGGCCAATTGGTGTCGGGATTTTGAACGTCGGGATTTTGATTGGAGGTAAACTGACTGCATCCCCCCAAATCTAACTCTCTCTGCACATGTTATATCTGCCCCACCTGCAGTGTACATGGTTTTGCCCATTAGAGGAAAATGGCGTTTTGCACTCAACCTTGAATTAGGCACATAGTCCCTTTGCAAAGAGCATATCTATAACTTTAGCCTAACCAAGTGATCCAGCCCTAGATTGACCAATCAGAAGTCACACCAAAGATACAATGGCTTCTTATTGAGTTTTTCACTCCCATCCTCCTTTGCTGTTATTTTAAAATAACAAGCTAAATAGATTTTTCAGTTCAGTATTACTCCTATGGTTAGGGGACTCTGCAAGGCAGTAAAATGTAGGTGATAAGTAATCTCTTCCTGTTCATACAGTATCTTTATATATTGGGGTAATTCAGAGTTGATAGCAGCAGCAAATTTGTTAGCAGTTGGGCAAAACCATGTGCACTGCAGGGGAGGCAGATATAACATGTACAGAGAGAGTTAGATTTGGGTGGGTTATTTTGTTTCTGTGCAGGGTAATCACTGGCTGCTTTATTTTTACACTGCAATTTCGGTTTCAGATTGAACACACCACACCCAAATCTAACTCTCTCTGCACATTATATATGCCCCCCCCCCCCCCCCCCTGCAGTGCACATGTTTTTGCCCAACTGCTAACAAATTTGCTGCTGCAATCAGGTCTGAATTAGGCCCATCAGTATTTAAATATTTTGCACAGTGCAAAGCAAAGTACCTTAATGCACATAAAATTGTTCAATTAAACACTTGTCTGGAACTCTTAAAAATATTGATGTAATGGAATTTAAATATTCAGTTTTTGCATTTTATGTAATTTCATGTAGCAGGAAGAAAGAAAATTACAGGTTCGTCTAAAACAAAATGTAATTTCTAGTGTTAGTATTATAGGTTTACTTTCTCTTCTGGAAAGCGTATTTAATGCACACACAGAAAAGTCTAGCCTAGTCTTTTTATTCCAAGCTGGCAGCATATATTAAGTCTGTCATTAATGAGATTTGCAGTATCCGACATTCTATTCAGATGCAAAGCAGTTTAATCTGCCTAGATGTAGTGCTAGATCTTAATTGAAATATTTCTGTCACTCGTCACTTTATATGTAAAGTTTTCTATAGTAATAGCTTGCTCTCTACTCAACCTTTTCATTTCAAAGAGTAAAGGGGTGAAAGTAGTAAGTTTAGAAAAGTTTATTGTAAAAAGAATCCTCTTAACTATTTTTTAACAACCATTTATATAGTGGGAATCCATATGATATCCCGGCTGTCGGGATCCTGGCGGTCAGGTGACCCAACATCGGGAATACCGGGATCCCAACATCCAGAATACCGGAAGTGAGCGCAGCGCGTCCCACGGTTTGGACCCTGTGGTGACCTTAGGTCGCCACAGGGTTATATTTTCGTGGACCACCACCTGAGTGGGGATTCTGGGTGGCGGTCAGGATTGCGACCGCCGGTATTTCACCAGGTGTCGGGATTCCGGAGTCGGAATCCTGACCGCCAGGATCCCGGCAGCCGTCAATTTGAATGCCTCCCATATACTGCGCACAAATTACCCAGCAGTTGATCACTTGTCTTTCCTCTATAAGCCCACCCCCAGACTCCCATTGGCTAGCTTCACAGGAGTCTGAGGGCGGGATTATAGAAGATAGACAATCTGAGTGTTGTACAGCGTCTCAGTGAAACACAGCGGCGCTGCTGAACCCCAGGTAAGGTAGCCAGCACATATATTACATACAACATTCCATGTATGTATACAAGTGCTAACCGCCCCCACACCATGCAATGTGTGTTCTGTGCTGCAGCCCATGGGCAGCAGCTGCCACTGATAGTAACTAATGGCCTAATTCAGAGCTGGACGCAATCTCAATGTCAGACGCAGTTAAGCAATATGTTGCCATTTTGCATGCGTTAGGATGGTCTTGCGACAATGTTGCAGTGATTGATGACCAGATGCAGTTAAAATGGCTCCGGCGTCTTAGTTCATCAGCCAGTCTGCGCAGCCATAGGGTTAATAAGAAGGTTGGCCAATGTGCATCCAATGGTTGCATCTTCCTGCATCAGCGTCAGATATGCAACGCATCCAGTGAGCGTTTCAATGCAAATCCCGGTAGCAGAGACATTTGCATATTTTCGCACAGCTGCTGTGCCCAAATTTGCAGCTGTGAAGGTATTTGTATGCATCTGTGAATCAGACTCTAGGTTTGTTCACAGTTGGGTTTTTTAATACAATAACTGATCAAAATTAATCAAAAACTTATATTATTTTCACATATTTGATGGAGTTTTTCATTCAGATGTCTGTAGATTCCATACTTTCCAAGACAGATAGTATAACAAAGTTTCAGGACCACGTTGCATACTGATTTTCTATAACATTGTAACCATACTATTGACTTTCATTTTTTTTCAACTTCCATCCGTCATACAGCAAATTGTGAATGTAACTGAGCCATATTTTAGTGGAGTCAAGCAGAAACTAATGTACAATACAGTATTTACCAAACAAAGCTGCATGTAGCCCACACTGCACAGTGATAACAAAAAACACAACACAGAGGTGTTCAATTCCCTGCCATGGGCTTCTCTGTGTTGAGTTTGTATGTTCTTCCGAACGCACTTATCCGCTTCAGTCAACCTCTGTCCCGGCTAAGCAGGAGGGGTGGTAAAAATTAGAGATGAGCGGGTTCGGTTCCTCGGAATCCGAACCCGCCCGAACTTCATGTTTTTTTTCACGGGTCCGAGCGACTCGGATCTTCCCGCCTTGCTCGGTTAACCCGAGCGCGCCCGAACGTCATCATGACGCTGTCGGATTCTCGCGAGACTCGGATTCTATATAAGGAGCCGCGCGTCGCCGCCATTTTCACACGTGCATTGAGATTGATAGGGAGAGGACGTGGCTGGCGTCCTCTCCATTTAGATTAGAAGAGAGAGAGTGAGATTGATTTGAGACAGAGACACTTGATTTACTGGAGCTTAGGAGTACTGTAGAGAGTGCAGAGTTTAGTAGTGACTGACCACAGTGACCACCAGACAGTGCAGTTTTATTTAATATAATCCGTTCTCTGCCTGAAAAAAACGATACACAGTGACTCAGTCACATACCATATCTGTGTGCACTGCTCAGCCCAGTGTGCTGCATCATCTATGTATATATCTGACTGTGCTCACACAGCTTATAATTGTGGGGGAGACTGGGGAGCGGTGCCAGTTATAGGTTATAGCAGGAGCCAGGAGTACATATTATTAAAATTAAACAGTGCACACTTTTGCTGCAGGAGTGCCACTGCCAGTGTGACTGACCAGTGACCTGACCACACTGACCACCAGTATAGTTAGTAGTATACTATATTGTGATTGCCTGAAAAAGTTAAACACTCGTCGTGTGACTTGTGTGGTGTTTTTTTTTTTATTCTATAAAAAACTCATTCTGCTGACAGACAGTGTCCAGCAGGTCCGTCATTATATAATATATACCTGTCCGGCTGCAGTAGTGATATATATATATTTTTTATATAATTATTTATCATCCAGTCGCAGCAGACACAGTACGGTAGTTCACGGCTGTAGCTACCTCTGTGTCGGCACTCGGCAGTCCATCCATAATTGTATACCACCTACCCGTGGTTTTTTTTTCTTTCTTCTTTATACATACATACTACATCTCTTTATCAACCAGTCTATATTAGCAGCAGACACAGTACAGTAGTCCACGGCTGTAGCTACCTCTGTGTCGGCACTCGGCAGTCCATCCATAATTGTATACCACCTACCCGTGTTTTTTTTTCTTTCTTCTTTATACATACATACTACATCTCTTTATCAACCAGTCTATATTAGCAGCAGACACAGTACAGTACGGTAGTCCACGGCTGTAGCTACCTCTGTGTCGGCACTCGGCAGTCCGTCCATAATTGTATACCACCTACCCGTGGTTTTTTTTTCTTTCTTCTTTATACATACATACTACATCTCTTTATCAACCAGTCTATATTAGCAGCAGACACAGTACAGTAGTCCACGGCTGTAGCTACCTCTGTGTCGGCACTCGGCAGTCCATCCATAATTGTATACCACCTACCCGTGGTTTTTTTTTCTTTCTTCTTTATACATACATACTACATCTCTTTATCAACCAGTCTATATTAGCAGCAGACACAGTACAGTACGGTAGTCCACGGCTGTAGCTACCTCTGTGTCGGCACTCGGCAGTCCGTCCATAATTGTATACCACCTACCCGTGGTTTTTTTTTCTTTCTTCTTTATACATACTACATCTCATTATCATCCAGTCTATATTAGCAGCAGACACAGTACAGTACGGTAGTCCACGGCTGTAGCTACCTCTGTGTCGGCACTCGGCAGTCCGTCCATAATTGTATACCACCTACCCGTGGTTTTTTTTTTCTTTCTTCTTTATACATACTACATCTCATTATCAACCAGTCTATATTAGCAGCAGACACAGTACGGTAGTCCACGGCTGTAGCTACCTCTGTGTCGGCACTCGGCAGTCCGTCCATAATTGTATACCACCTACCCGTGGTTTTTTTTTTTTCCTTCTTTATACATACTACATCTCATTATCAACCAGTCTATATTAGCAGCAGACACAGTACGGTAGTCCACGGCTGTAGCTACCTCTGTGTCGGCACTCGGCAGTCCATCCATAATTGTATACCACCTACCCGGGTTTTTTTTTTCTTTCTTCTTTATACATACATACTACATCTCATTATCATCCAGTCTATATTAGCAGCAGACACAGTACAGTACAATAGTCCACGGCTGTAGCTACCTCTGTGTCAGCACTCGGCAGTCCATCCATAATTGTATACTAGTATCCATCCATCTCCATTGTTTACCTGAGGTGCCTTTTAGTTGTGCCTATTAAAATATGGAGAACAAAAATGTTGAGGTTCCAAAATTAGGGAAAGATCAGGATCCACTTCCACCTCGTGCTGAAGCTGCTGCCACTAGTCATGGCCGAGACGATGAAATGCCAGCAACGTCGTCTGCCAAGGCCGATGCCCAATGTCATAGTACAGAGCATGTCAAATCCAAAACACCAAATATCAGTAAAAAAAGGACTCCAAAACCTAAAATAAAATTGTCGGAGGAGAAGCGTAAACTTGCCAATATGCCATTTACCACACGGAGTGGCAAGGAACGGCTGAGGCCCTGGCCTATGTTCATGGCTAGTGGTTCAGCTTCACATGAGGATGGAAGCACTCAGCCTCTCGCTAGAAAACTGAAAAGACTCAAGCTGGCAAAAGCACCGCAAAGAACTGTGCGTTCTTCGAAATCCCAAATCCACAAGGAGAGTCCAATTGTGTCGGTTGCGATGCCTGACCTTCCCAACACTGGACGTGAAGAGCATGCGCCTTCCACCATTTGCACGCCCCCTGCAAGTGCTGGAAGGAGCACCCGCAGTCCAGTTCCTGATAGTCAGATTGAAGATGTCAGTGTTGAAGTACACCAGGATGAGGAGGATATGGGTGTTGCTGGCGCTGGGGAGGAAATTGACCAGGAGGATTCTGATGGTGAGGTGGTTTGTTTAAGTCAGGCACCCGGGGAGACACCTGTTGTCCGTGGGAGGAATATGGCCGTTGACATGCCTGGTGAAAATACCAAAAAAATCAGCTCTTCGGTGTGGAAGTATTTCACCAGAAATGCGGACAACATTTGTCAAGCCGTGTGTTCCCTTTGTCAAGCTGTAATAAGTAGGGGTAAGGACGTTAACCACCTCGGAACATCCTCCCTTATACGTCACCTGCAGCGCATTCATAATAAGTCAGTGACAAGTTCAAAAACTTTGGGCGACAGCGGAAGCAGTCCACTGACCAGTAAATCCCTTCCTCTTGTAACCAAGCTCACGCAAACCACCCCACCAACTCCCTCAGTGTCAATTTCCTCCTTCCCCAGGAATGCCAATAGTCCTGCAGGCCATGTCACTGGCAATTCTGACGAGTCCTCTCCTGCCTGGGATTCCTCCGATGCATCCTTGCGTGTAACGCCTACTGCTGCTGGCGCTGCTGTTGTTGCTGCTGGGAGTCGATGGTCATCCCAGAGGGGAAGTCGTAAGCCCACTTGTACTACTTCCAGTAAGCAATTGACTGTCCAACAGTCCTTTGCGAGGAAGATGAAATATCACAGCAGTCATCCTGCTGCAAAGCGGATAACTGAGGCCTTGACAACTATGTTGGTGTTAGACGTGCGTCCGGTATCCGCCGTTAGTTCACAGGGAACTAGACAATTTATTGAGGCAGTGTGCCCCCGTTACCAAATACCATCTAGGTTCCACTTTTGTAGGCAGGCGATACCGAGAATGTACACGGACGTCAGAAAAAGACTCACCAGTGTCCTAAAAAATGCAGTTGTACCCAATGTCCACTTAACCACGGACATGTGGACAAGTGGAGCAGGGCAGGGTCAGGACTATATGACTGTGACAGCCCACTGGGTAGATGTATGGACTCCCGCCGCAAGAACAGCAGCGGCGGCACCAGTAGCAGCATCTCGCAAACGCCAACTCTTTCCTAGGCAGGCTACGCTTTGTATCACCGCTTTCCAGAATACGCACACAGCTAAAAACCTCTTACGGCAACTGAGGAAGATCATCGCAGAATGGCTTACCCCAATTGGACTCTCCTGTGGATTTGTGGCATCGGACAACGCCAGCAATATTGTGTGTGCATTAAATATGGGCAAATTCCAGCACGTCCCATGTTTTGCACATACCTTGAATTTGGTGGTGCAGAATTTTTAAAAAAACGACAGGGGCGTGCAAGAGATGCTGTCGGTTGCCAGAAGAATTGCGGGACACTTTCGGCGTACAGGCACCACGTACAGAAGACTGGAGCACCACCAAAAACTACTGAACCTGCCCTGCCATCATCTGAAGCAAGAAGTGGTAACAAGGTGGAATTCAACCCTCTATATGCTTCAGAGGTTGGAGGAGCAGCAAAAGGCCATTCAAGCCTATACAATTGAGCACGATATAGGAGGTGGAATGCACCTGTCTCAAGTGCAGTGGAGAATGATTTCAACGTTGTGCAAGGTTCTGATGCCCTTTGAACTTGCCACACGTGAAGTCAGTTCAGACACTGCCAGCCTGAGTCAGGTCATTCCCCTCATCAGGCTTTTGCAGAAGAAGCTGGAGACATTGAAGGAGGAGCTAACACGGAGCGATTCCGCTAGGCATGTGGGACTTGTGGATGGAGCCCTTAATTCGCTTAACAAGGATTCACGGGTGGTCAATCTGTTGAAATCAGAGCACTACATTTTGGCCACCGTGCTCGATCCTAGATTTAAAACCTACCTTGGATCTCTCTTTCCGGCAGACACAAGTCTGCTGGGGTTGAAAGACCTGCTGGTGAGAAAATTGTCAAGTCAAGCGGAACGCGACCTGTCAACATCTCCTCCTTCACATTCTCCCGCAACTGGGGGTGCGAGGAAAAGGCTCAGAATTCCGAGCCCACCCGCTGGCGGTGATGCAGGGCAGTCTGGAGCGACTGCTGATGCTGACATCTGGTCCGGACTGAAGGACCTGACAACGATTACGGACATGTCGTCTACTGTCACTGCATATGATTCTCTCAACATTGAAAGAATGGTGGAGGATTATATGAGTGACCGCATCCAAGTAGGCACGTCACACAGTCCGTACTTATACTGGCAGGAAAAAGAGGCAATTTGGAGGCCCTTGCACAAACTGGCTTTATTCTACCTAAGTTGCCCTCCCACAAGTGTGTACTCCGAAAGAGTGTTTAGTGCCGCCGCTCACCTTGTCAGCAATCGGCGTACGAGGTTACATCCAGAAAATGTGGAGAAGATGATGTTCATTAAAATGAATTATAATCAATTCCTCCGCGGAGACATTGACCAGCAGCAATTGCCTCCACAAAGTACACAGGGAGCTGAGATGGTGGATTCCAGTGGGGACGAATTGATAATCTGTGAGGAGGGGGATGTACACGGTGATATATCGGAGGATGATGATGAGGTGGACATCTTGCCTCTGTAGAGCCAGTTTGTGCAAGGAGAGATTAATTGCTTCTTTTTTGGGGGGGGGTCCAAACCAACCCGTCATATCAGTCACAGTCGTGTGGCAGACCCTGTCACTGAAATGATGGGTTGGTTAAAGTGTGCATGTCCTGTTTATACAACATAAGGGTGGGTGGGAGGGCCCAAGGACAATTCCATCTTGCACCTCTTTTTTCTTTTATTTTTCTTTGCGTCATGTGCTGTTTGGGGAGGGTTTTTTGGAAGGGCCATCCTGCGTGACACTGCAGTGCCACTCCTAGATGGGCACGGTGTTTGTGTCGGCCACTAGGGTCGCTTATCTTACTCACACAGTCAGCTACCTCATTGCGCCTCTTTTTTTCTTTGCGTCATGTGCTGTTTGGGGAGGGTTTTTTGGAAGGGCCATCCTGCGTGACACTGCAGTGCCACTCCTAGATGGGCCCGGTGTTTGTGTCGGCCACTAGGGTCGCTTATCTTACTCACACAGTCAGCTACCTCATTGCGCCTCTTTTTTTCTTTGCGTCATGTGCTGTTTGGGGAGGGTTTTTTGGAAGGGCCATCCTGCGTGACACTGCAGTGCCACTCCTAGATGGGCCCGGTGTTTGTGTCGGCCACTAGGGTCGCTTATCTTACTCACACAGTCAGCTACCTCATTGCGCCTCTTTTTTTCTTTGCGTCATGTGCTGTTTGGGGAGGGTTTTTTGGAAGGGACATCCTGCGTGACACTGCAGTGCCACTCCTAGATGGGCCCGGTGTTTGTGTCGGCCACTAGGGTCGCTTATCTTACTCACACAGTCAGCTACCTCATTGCGCCTCTTTTTTTCTTTGCGTCATGTGCTGTTTGGGGAGGGTTTTTTGGAAGGGACATCCTGCGTGACACTGCAGTGCCACTCCTAGATGGGCCCGGTGTTTGTGTCGGCCACTAGGGTCGCTTATCTTACTCACACAGCGACCTCGGTGCAAATTTTAGGACTAAAAATAATATTGTGAGGTGTGAGGTATTCAGAATAGACTGAAAGTGAGTGTAAATTATGGTTTTTGAGGTTAATAATACTTTGGGATCAAAATGACCCCCAAATTCTATGATTTAAGCTGTTTTTTAGGGTTTTTTGAAAAAAACACCCGAATCCAAAACACACCCGAATCCGACAAAAAAAATTCGGTGAGGTTTTGCCAAAACGCGGTCGAACCCAAAACACGGCCGCGGAACCGAACCCAAAACCAAAACACAAAACCCGAAAAATTTCCGGCGCTCATCTCTAGTAAAAATGCATCTTAATCGGCAAGGGGCCAGATATATAAGGAGTTTAGGTGCACATCCACAGTTGGGAAAAACAAATTGCTTGAAAAAGTCCCATATGTAATTTCGGTCCAACTCTGAGCACAAGCACCATATTATCACATACTTGACTTCAAATGAGACAGCATACAGTATTTAATAATAAGGAAATATCACATTACTGTGTAATGGGAACAAAAGTGCAGGAGCACCATACACCATTAAAATTATAACAACCATCATATCCAAGGTTCTTGGCATATGAGCAGAGTGTGCCATCTACATGGGCCTCTGAGTCAAGGGGGGACCACACTGCACACCCCCTGTACCCATTGAATATACTTACCTTGGAGCTGGCACTTTATAAAATCTCCTGGAAAATGGCAGCGTCACCATTTTCCCAGTGATATACGCTTGTGCAGTAATCAGCAGGAAAATGTTGGAATGTAGGCATGTGCCGTAGGCTATGGCAATGCGGCAGAGGCTACACTACACATGTTGTACTTCCCCCGAGCAGGAGTACTCAAGAGGGAGGAGGAGCAGACAAGCCTGGAAGGAGGAGGCGGCCGGCGCGAGGGAGGTGAGGCGGCCCGACCTGAAGAGCGGGAAGATCTTCTATGTGTAAGTAATCTCTCTCTCACTCTCTCTCTCTCTCCCTCTCCCTTCCTTCCCTCCACTTGACACCTGCCTGCCGCACTGTTTAAAATGGGGGCACCTGCCTGCCGCACTGTGTAAAATGGGGACACCTGCCTGCCGCGCTGTTTAAAATGGGGGCACCTGCCTGCTGCGCTGTGTAAAATGGGGACACCTGCCTGCCACGCTGTGTAAAATGGGGACACCAGCCTGCCACGCTGTGTAAAATGGGGACACCTGCCTGCCGCGCTGTTTAAAATGGGGGCACCTGCCTGCTGCGCTGTGTAAAATGGGGACACCTGCCTGCCACGCTGTGTAAAATGGGGACACTAGCCTGCCGCGCTGTGTAAAATGGGGACACCTGCCTGCCGCGCTGTGTAAAATGGGGACACCTGCCTGCCACGCTGTGTAAAATGGGGACACCTGCCTGCCGTGCTGTGTAAAATGGGGACACCTGCCTGCCGTGCTGTGTAAAATGGGGACACCTGCCTGCCGTGCTGTGTAAATTGGGGACACGTGCCTGCCATACTGTGTAAAATGGGGACACCTGCCTGCCGCACTGTTTAAAATGGGGGCACCTGCCTGCCGCACTGTGTAAAATGGGGACACCTGTCGCGCTGTGTAAAATGGGAACACCTGCCTGCCGCACTGTTTAAAATGGGGGCACCTGCCTGCTGCACTGTGTAAAATGGGTACACCTGCCTGCCACGCTGTGTAAAATGGGGACACCTGCCTGCCGCGCTGTGTAAAATGGGGGCACCTGCCTGCCGCGCTGTGTAAAATGGGGACACCTGCCTGCCACGCTGTGTAAAATGGGGACACCTGCCTGCCGTGCTGTGTAAAATGGGGACACCTGCCTGCCGTGCTGTGTAAAATGGGGACACCTGCCTGCCGTGCTGTGTAAATTGGGGATACCTGCCTGCCATACTGTGTAAAATGGGGACACCTGCCTACCGCACTGTTTAAAATGGGGGCACCTGCCTGCCGCACTGTGTAAAATGGGGACACCTGCTGTGCTGTGTAAAATGGGGACACCTGCCTGCCGCACTGTGTAAAATGGGGACACCTGCCTGCCACGCTGTGTAAAATGGGGACACCTGCCTGCCGCGCTGTGTAAAATGGGGACACCTGCATGCCACGCTGTGTAAAATGGGGACACCTGCCTGCCACGCTGTGTAAAATGGGGACACCTGCCTGCCGTGCTGTGTAAAATGGGGACACCTGCCTGCCGTGCTGTGTAAAATGGGGACACCTGCCTGCCGAGCTGTGTAAATTGGGGACACGTGCCTGCCATACTGTGTAAAATGGGGACACCTGCCGTGCTGTGTAAAATGGGGACACCTGCCTGCTGCGCTGTGTAAAATGGGGATACCTGCCTGCCGCGCTGTTTAAAATGGGGGCACCTGCCTGCCGCACTGTGTAAAATGGGGACACCTGCCTACTGCGCTGTGTAAAATGGGGATACCTGCCTGCCGCGCTGTGTAAAATGGGGACACCTGCCTGCCGCGCTGTGTAAAATGGGAACACCTGCCTGCCGCGCTGTGTAAAATGGGGACACCTGCCTGCTGCGCTGTGTAAAATGGGGATACCTGCCTGCCGCGCTTTGTAAAATGGGGACACCTGCCTGCCGCGGTGTGTAAAATGGGAACACCTGCCTGCCGCGCTGTGTAAAATGGGGACACCTGCCTGCCGTGCTGTGTAAAATGGGGACACGTGCCTGCCATACTGTGTAAAATGGGGACACTTGCCTGCTGTAACGTGTAAAATGGGGACTTTTTATTTTTATTTTTTTTCCATGTGGTGGCCGTGATGATATCAGATGAGGCCACGCACACTTTAATTAGACCACGCCCCCTTTTCGGGAGCGTGCGCGCCCTAGGCGCGCGCATGCTTTTTCTTTTTATAGCTATGGGGGGGGCCGCATTTTTTTTATAGCAATAGGGGGGGGGGGGGGGCGCATTTTGAAATCTCGCACTGGGAGCCAAATTGGCTAGAAACGGCCCTGCATAAGATGCATCTGGACATAAAAACATAGCAGGTAACAATCTGGTAATACAGACAATAAGGTTCCTCTGCCTAAGTCCTTACACACATTGACACTCTTCCAACGAGCACAAAAGTGACATGTGACTTACTGCCATTAACTGTCACTGAACACAACTGTAGCAGCTTCTATCTCAGGGTTCCGGCAACACTTGATGAATGCCAGATATTATTGCTTTATTTCCAGTCAATATTGTGTGTTTCATTACTCCTGAGTCATACGGAATATGTCGGCCATGTTTCCGCTTTATTCCCCACCAAATAATTTCTACAGCAATAGAAAATGCATTATCCGGGGCATATAATGAATCTGCTGCCTAAATAATGCAAGGGAGAGGATGCATATAAATGGATATCCCAGAGAGCAATTTGAAAGCACAGGTGGCAGTGAAACCCATTTTCACAGTGAAGTAATTGATAATTTGTGAAACCCTTCTTTTGGTTAGACTTCCCAGACAGGCAATTCCTTGGTGTATTACACCGGCGTGCAGTACAGATGTAAGGGAAGGCTCGGTGTCACTCATCAGACATTCCAGCCCGCGTGATTGACGTCGGCAGCAAGAGTTCATGTCACTCAAAATGTGTGTTTTGCAGCACAGGGATATCTCCCAGTCCAATCACGGGCACGATGCTTCTAAGGACGTATTAGTTTTAATGAAAGCCATACATCTTATGTGCAAATATTATCCGTAGCGTTTGATATGCACAGAAATCCAATCAGATACTTAATTACATCTTAACACGAATTCCAAACAGCTGGCTAATTCCCCAGTTCCTGATTAACAGTATTAAAAAAAAAATAAAAAAAAAATTTAAATGTAACATTACTGCCTGCATGTAGCTCTGGCAGGGAACATTTACGGTCTAAGTCTGAGCATTTAGGAAATATAGAACGGAGGTATTTAGCAGAAACATCTGAGCAGTTTACTGTAAAACATGGAATTTAATTTGCAGGGCATGTTTCTAGTTTTTGGGCAAGAAAATCATTCACAAGCATGTTCTCAGTGCATTTAAAGTGACAGGCAATGGAGTGTGGCTTAATGGAAAGCAGGCGGGGTTTAACAACATGGCTAAAACAATGAGTACTGGTTCGGCAAGCCACACCCCCAACCCTGCTTCATGGCCTTTGTGATGTCATCATGTCACACAGCAGCTGGGTGCCCCCTCATGAAAGGTAGAACAGAGTTGTGGGTTGGTGTTGGGGTAGGAACCATGCCATGCTCTTGGCCTTGTGCCCTGGCTGGTTGCACTGGTTGCACCAAGGGGTTAAAGTGGGTGAGGGGACGTCGAGGTGGAACTGAGTTCCACCACCTGTAATGGTAGGAGGAATTTCATCTCCTCCTTTGCCCTGCACAGTAATTCGAACAGAAAAGTCCGCCCCCTCACCTTCCCCTTCTTCAGGTCATGGTGGCTCAATGGTTCTCCTACATCTACAGCTCACCCCTCCTGGTACTCACACACACTGTGTCTGTTGGGCAGCATTCATCTTCTCCTCAGGTCCCAATTTTCCGGTACGGCGGATGTGATGTCATGCTGTCATCGCTGCTGAGGTGAAGAAGGGCCACGAAGAGGAGCAGGCTATGTGCATCTTGAGGAAAAGATAAGAGGGGGCTGGAGGGACAAGAGAGGTGGGGAAGCTGCTGGAAGGATACACGGCATGGAGCTGCTGGAAGGATACAGGGCATGGAGCTGCTGGAGTGACAGAGGCAGAGATGTGTATAAGCGGCACTACTGTGGTCATTATGTGTAAGGGGCACTACAACTGTGGACTTTATGTGTAAGGGGCACTACTACTGTGGGAAATGTGTATAAGGGGCCCTACTGTGGGTATTGTATATAAATAATATAAGGAGCACTACTGTGTGGCATAATGTGTATAAAGGGTACCGCTGCGCAACATGAATAAAGGGCACTACTGAGTGACGTAACCATAATAAGGGGCATTACTATGTGGTATAATATGAATCAAGGGCACTACCTGTGGTGTAATGTGAATTAGATAGTGCTACTGTGTGGTGTAAATTGAATTGGAGGTATTATTGTGTACTTTTGTGTGAGCACACTGTATCTTTGTGAGATCAATGACTCTTTATAAAGTATGGTAAGTGGGCCACTAATTTATAGTTTGCAGGGGGGCATTAAAAACTCTGGCACTAGCAGCAGTTTGATTTTCCCTGCCCTTAGTTTTTTGTTTATTTTTTTATTCAATAAACTTTTGACATACATACTGTGTGTTATTTCAGTTATGTGTAGTTAGGAATGGGTAGCTCCATTGCCATACCCCCGAACTGTCCCGGTTTTTGCGGGACAGTCCCCTTTTATTGTGACTGCCCACTATGTCCCACCTGCAGGCCGCAGTGTTCCGTGGTGGAGGAGGAGGGGGGGGGGGTAGCAGTTGGGAGGTTCCTGTCACTCGCTGCTCTGCTGTAGAGCAGCGGTGGATAGATGCTGTGGGCATGGAAACACAGCATCTATGCACGGAGACAGAGGGACTGGGGGCATCCTAGCAGCTCACTGAGTGCTGGCCATGCCCCCGTAGTGATGGGAAACAGGGGCTTGGGATCGCGGCATTACCGCAGAACCATGCCCTCTTTCTCTGAAGCCACGCCCCCATTTCTGGCGGGGTGTCTTGTTTGACGAAAATGTGTCTTATTTATAAACTTAATGTGACTAGGAAGCACGATGAGACTATGCTGCTTAATTTGCTATATCACACTTGTACAGAATATGTGTGTGCGACTCTGAATCTGTACACCAAGTGCTACAATGTATCAGCCGCAGCTTTTTCCAATACAAGTTCTGTTCTGCTCCGTATACAGACTCAGTCACACACAGTATACAAGTGTCATATCGAATGATTCAGCACAGTCTTCTTGTGTCCTAGCCACATTGCATTACGAATAAGGGGGGTCATTCCGAGTTGTTCGCTCTGTATTTTTTTCTCGCAACGGAGCGATTAGTCGCTAATGCGCATGCGCAATGTCCGCAGTGTGATTGCGCCAAGTAAATTTGCTATGCAGTTAGGAATTTTACTCACGGCATTACGAGGTTTTTTCTTCGTTCTGGTGATCGGAGTGTGATTGACAGGAAGTGGGTGTTTCTGGGCGGAAACAGGCCGTTTTATGGGAGTGTGCGAAAAAACGCTACCGTTTCCGGGAAAAACGCGGGAGTGGCTGGAGAAACGGGGGAGTGTCTGGGCGAACGCTGGGTGTGTTTGTGACGTCAAACCAGGAACGACAAGCACTGAAACTGCTAAGAAGTGTCTATTCGCAATTCTGCTAATCTTTCGTTCGCAATTTTGATATGCTAAGATTCACTCCCAGTAGGCGGCGGCTTAGCGTGTGCAAAGCTGCTAAAAGCAGCTTGCGAGCGAACAACTCGGAATGACCCCCAAGATGCAGAAAAAAAAGGTGCCCAATGTTAGCAGAGTTGCACAGGACCTGGCGGCTCACTCACGCCAGGCATCTCACGCTGCATGGCATATTGAGGCTGGATGTATGAGGACACATCTGTAGGAGTTTGGAGTAGTAAAGGTTTTCATACCAAAGTACAGAGTAAATGCACTTTTGCACACAGCACCCTTCTACTTTGCAAGCTGTTGGTTTTTCGGTTGCATCTTATACTTAAAAGGGAGGGTACTTGAGTCCTATGAATTGCATGGAGAAGACCACCTAGATGCACAGGTGCACAACCATATACTTTTTTCAGTGGCATCAGAGCAGCCTCAAGTGCACATAGTTCCAGTTCTCTCAGTCTGAGGGCGGGATGTACTAATTGACATCACCTCCCATCACCGCGCTGCTAATCACATAGGCACTTACATATGCAATTAGTATTGCAAAGGACAGCTCTGCCGATAAGAGCTGTCCTATGCAATCTCCGGTGGGCCCTGGACTTCTGGGAGTGACAAGTGGCCTGCAGGCATGCTGGGAGGGATCCGACATGATCCCTCACACCAGCGCTGCAGAGAGAAGCAAATAGACTTCTATGGGGTAACACCACCAATAGCTGGCGTTCCCCTCTGCGGCAATGCCCTGGCGGCCAGCATTTAGTACATTCAGAAAGTGCAGTAAATGGGGATTTTACCGCATTTTGCGTTGAGTACATCCCGCCCTGAATGTGGTCTCTGTTGAACATCTCATAAGGCAAAAAGATTTTCATAGCATAGTACAGTTATAAACTGGGGAATCACAATCGCATATAATGCATGGTCTCCTACTAGAGAAAATGGTCTACAAACAATAGTAGACAAATGCGCATCAGAAGGAGAAGGTCACCCCAGATTGGAATCAACTGATCCAGGACTTGGTTCCACTTTCACTGAATGCGTTCAGCACCTCCTCCAGTATATGCATGAGAAGCAAGTGGAGAAGAACTTCAAATAGTGTAAAACTGTATTTATTCAGAGAAACATGTAGGAATATGTACAAGACAGGAACTATTTGGACTCACCAGATGTATTGGTCTACTATGCAAAAAGTAGACTATTGGGCAGTGGTATATTAATAAGCCAGATGTCCCTTTTATAGCACCATCCACCAGCCAGGTTGAATCCCAAATATCCCTGAATCTCTCTCCTGGCCAATGCGTCTCAATACTAGAATAGTATCTTCCTCAAGGCAATAGGAGGGAAACCCCTTGGACTGGTATTTATACGCCCAATGCAATTAACGTGATCGAACCTAATACGAGACACAGACCATCTACAAGCTAAAAACAGATATACACATACATGATTCTCCCATTCCATAAAAAGTCCACTCTCCGGCATCCAGACACAGTATGTTCGGTTTCCACCGGAAGTGACAAGTTACAACTTGCACTTCATAATGGACCTTTGAAAAAGCTGCAGGACCTGCAGCGAAATGCGTTAGCTGTTATTCCAGATCACCCATCCTTTATTGGAAGCTGCTCTATGTGTGCCCGGACCTTTATTGGACTACAATACGACAGTGCAGAAAAAATTGGTGAACGGATTTCCATTGGCGCTAATTTACATCTATTCCGCCCTGAGGACACCGCAATCTAGTGAGGATTCAGAACCCCAGCATCATCGCCCATTTAAAGGGACTTCATTCAGGGGACTTTCACCTCCAGCGGCATTTTTGTGGTCAAGTCACACCAGGACTGTGCCATCAGCCCTTAATTATTTAATCCTAACACCTATCTGCTGTCCATTTTAAATAAGGAACGGACACACCCATTTAAGCAGCCCCTATTGGTGATTCTGAAGATTTTTATTGTTGATTATCTGTAGCTTAATGTATGCATTTGAGTTGTTTTTATTAAATTAATTGTACTTTTTGAACTTTCAATCCATCCATCTCTATGTGCCATAATTCCACCTTATTTCCTTTTATAATAGATATTCATCTTTATTGGTTTTCACGTCAAGCGCTGCTATTTCGTACTATTGTGTACACTTCATAATGTGCCTCAAAATGCCAAAAACTTTAAAAAATACCACAAACGTTAGTGTTAACTGTTTGCACATGGGAAAATCCCCAAATAGCACATCAATTTACAAGGTGGACAAATGCAATATGTGCACTAGAGATAGTCATCTTATTGGGGAAATGTATTGAAGCACAATTTATCTAAAATGATCAGTGATTTTATAATGAATATACAAAGCAAAAAGTCAGGGTTCCACCTTTAAAAAAGTTGGAGCTTTTAATCCCGCTGCAAAGATCGCTTACAATTTCTGATTCTGACAAATCACATATTTAGCAGGATTCAGTATAAACCACTAATAAAAGTTCTGTATTGGTACTAAATAACGTAAGACGTAGACTTCTGCATAATATTCTGGAAGTGAACCTATTAAACACTCAACTGATTGCTTCTGCGAGAAAATCTATTTCCCTATATGAGGTATGACACAATTAGATGATGAAATATAACATGCATTATTTGCTGTCAGTTTAAGCTTTGAATCATTCCAGCTTCAGGAGTAGAAAGACATTTATTTTCCCTTATCTGCAGCTCGGAGAGGCAAGAAATAGTAAAGCTTATAAAGGCCCTCACGCGCCATTGTTGCTGCGCTAAAGTTAACGCTAGTGACACTGCGCTACCGAAGGAAGTAACTAGCGCTAAAAATTACTATTATCATTCATTTGTAAGGATCTGCGGTCCTCTGCCACAACAGACAGTGGGGGAAGCAAATATTACTCGTGCCTCAGCCGTGGATCGGACAATAGCCGGAATGTAATGGGAGTCAAGTTTTGCATCCGGGAAAAAGTCAGACCAACTCGGACATTATAACATACAACTTTTTCCCGAAACTTGGCCAAAGTAAAGGCGTGCGTCTTTTACACTCGCAATGGAAATCGGATCTGATTTCTCCCAGGATTTTTAGACCAGTAAGTGTCCGATTCTTTTAGACCGTAAAGCGTCTTGCGGGGTGGGAGCATTAGGCTACGTAGAGGAAGGGTTAGGGAGAGGGGGGTAGAGGGGGAGGGTTAGAGCACAGTAATCCCATACTCCTTATATAACACAACAGTTACATACCTCCATATAACATTTCACACACAATTAAACAACACTTGTACTTAAAAACACACTTAAGGCTGGGCCGCTGTTTATGGGCCAGTGTTCTGTCTTGCCCCCCAAGTTAATATTAGCCAGCCCCTGGCTATAGGGAACATTACCACGTAGCCCTCCTTTAGAAAGTTTGATTCATTTCCCCTCCATCCCTTATTACACTACAACCCCCAGCAAGCTATGTCAGCATTTCACAAGTGTGTTGTTTTTAACAGCCGACAATTGTTTTTCTGGGCCTGAGTTTCTGAGGCTCACATTGTGCATATATAATAGTTCTATATATGTAGTGTTTTGTACACTGTGAATAGTATGAATAAAGGCCCTCATTCCGAGTCGTTCGCTCGGTAATTTTCATCGCATCGCAGTGAAATTCCGCTTAGTATGCATGCGCAATATTCGCACTGCGACTGCGCCAAGTAATTTTACAATGAAGATAGTATTTTTACTCACGGCTTTTTCTTCGCTCCGGCGATTGTAATGTGATTGACAGGAAATGGGTGTTACTGGGCGGAAACACGGCGTTTTAGGGGCGTGTGGAGAAAAACGCTACCGTTTCCGGAAAAAACGCAGGAGTGGCTGGAGAAACGGGGGAGTGTCTGGCCGAACGCTGGGTGTGTTTGTGACGTCAAACCAGGAACGACAAGCACTGAACTGATCGCAGATGCCGAGTAAGTCTGAAGCTACTCTGAAACTAAGTAGTTTGTAATCGCAATATTGCGAATACATCGGTCGCAATTCTAAGAAGCTAAGATACACTCCCAGTAGGCGTAGGCTTAGCGTGAGCAACTCTGCTAAATTCGCCTTGCGAGCGATCAACTCGGAATGAGGGCCAAAGCTGGGTGACATCATGTCTGCTGCCGGGAGGACTCACTATAGATTTGTGTGGCACAATTTCTAGTACATTTAATTTTGTACTGGAACAGCCCATTGTGCTGATGAAAGTTCCAGAGATACAGGGCCTGACACAGAGGTGGAGGCTGCTGCGTCCGCTGTAGCGTTTGTGGGCGAAGTCGTGGCTGCGATAATATGCAAATGCCATTTGTACCCTTCCCCTTGTGCACTAGCGTGCACTTGATTGTGTAAACCCTGAGACTCCCATTGTGAGCACTCGTGCACACTGTAAAACCACCAGTGGTTCCTGACATGCCACATCACACGCACCTTCCACACCTACACCTGCCCTATGGCAGGTGCAGTGTCTCCATCTGAGCATGGCCTCTGTGGTTGCGGCTGTCTGAGAAAAGCAGCCGCAGTCACTGACAGACACGCAACATTCCTATAATACGCCCATAAAATGGATTATTTTGCATTCACTCCAGGCCGCCTCCCAGTCACCACCTAGGAACACCTATCGTATTGCCTCTCGACTTTTGATATCATCTGTGCCGTACACAACAGCGCCTCTGTGTGTACACTCAGGGTAATGCATGCACTGTATGGGGTTTTCAGAACACTTTGTGTATGCACAGCAGCTAATAATCGCTCAGCTACGTGACCATCATCACTGTGTGTGGTATGCATGCATCTCTGGCTCACTAGCTTCCAGTTTTGCTGTCACTCCGCCATTCTCCATCATATCTGTATATGCTCACTTAAAGTAACTTTAGTCTATCAACAGGGATTCAGAATTCTACATGGCAGGGCCGATGCTAGGGTGTTCGGCACCCCTCTGCAAACTATACATTTGCGCCCTCCTATACTTTACTAAGGGACAGCGCACATAATACCCCCTGTAGTAGTGACGCTTACACATGTAACGCCCCCTGTAGCAGTTATGCTTACACACGTAACGCCCCCTGTACTAGTGCCGCATACACACGTAATGCCCCATGTACCAGTGCCGCTTACACACGTAACGTCCCCTGTACCAGTGCCGCTTACACACATAACTCCCGCTGTACCAGTGACACTTACACACGTAACGCCCCCTATACCAGTGATGCTTACACACATAACGCCCCCTGTACCAGTGCTGCTTACACACGTAACACTCCCCTGTACCAGTGACGCTTACACACGTAACGCCCACTGTACCAGTGGCGCTTACACACGTAACACACAGGGAGAGGAGGCTTTGTGCTGCCGGCGCCGCTGCATGTCATAGATGTGACAGCAGCCGGCAGCAGCGGGTACAGCAGCAGTAGCTCAGTACAGGGATGCAGAGCAGGGAGAGCACCTCTCAAGTCTGGCGCCTCCCTGCACTGGATCCCTTTGCTGAGCGGCTAGCGCCGGGCCTGCTCCATGGCATGGTTAGGATAGAGCAAGGTCAAATTCTGTCAGACAAATGTGTGAGATTTCATTGTCAAATGCAGAAAGTGGCAAATATTTTGCAGAAAAGGTTTTTAAATGCCCCTCATTTATATTCTAGTTACCTGTTCAACCACTTGCCTGGCATGGTAGCATCCTACAGTCTGTGACCACACCATGCAGTGCATTATCTGATCTGGTTGCAAATGATGCGACCAGTCGTATACACAGTTGAGCGGCTGCAGCAACAGACACTTCCTGCAGCTGCCACTCCCAGAGGGTCCTTCCGGTCCCTCTGCTTCCCTGCTCCCTCCTCCAGTGCTTGCCGTGCTGCCGATCACTGCTCGCCGGTCAGCATGCCAGGACCTCTCCACCCAGTCAGGGCAGACATTAGCCCCCCCCCACAGTGTGTACCTGGTGTCTGCAAAACAGATTTGTCAGATGACCGAGGCAGAATGGTGAGCCTCTTTTATCACTCTTCTGAGCACCAAAATTGACTTTTTTTTATTATGTTTGCTGCACTTTACCCCCACATTTTATTTTCATTGGCCGGTCTGATCAAATAACGGCATTACTGATGGACTATATTCTCCAACACATTACTGATTCAGTGGTAGGAATTGTTTATCTAGAGTTTATTTTCATTTTACAATGCATCTCTTCCTCCCCGGGATTGTCACTTGGCAATTAACTAGCTTAATTATCAAAGTTACCAGAATCACAGACTTGCTAATTTCCTGCTTCACTGTGTTAGAAAACAAGAGACTATCAAATTGCTCACGTGCTTTGCATACTCCATCACACCACGTAACTTATCCGTCACCTTGACAACCAACTTTTTAATGTATGCATACCATTATGTCCTTTCTCTGTCTTTATAAGCAGGCATTCGACAACAAATCCATACTGCAGGTTGCCTTGACATTCTTCTATTTAAAATGAAACACTTGCACCATGACTTGCTTTAATAAGATGGGAAGAAGGAGAACAGAACTTTTCTTCCATTTAGTTTCTACTAGTAAAGTTTGATATTTATTTACAGTACACTTCTGACAAGAGAGGAAAGAAGCCAGCACAAATTTACTCAAACCTGATTTACCAAAGGGTGAAATCCCATTACTGCCAATGCTTTTCTGTTGCAGGTTTTATACTGGAAGGCTTTAGTAAATAGATCTCAAAGTAAGTATGTTTGGTTGCATTAATAAATGTACCCGGCTATGGTGCTGACAGGCACAGATGACTGAATAGCAACACACCTACGTCACTCATAAGTGCGTCATTCTGTTGCACTCTCTACTTACAAACAACGACTCTGAGTGTATATATATATATATATATAGAGAGAGAGAGAGAGAGAGAGACTCGCTCTCCCAGCGCATTGGAAAAAGCAAAACAAGCCAGCACTCACGGTTTTTGATGAAGAATCGAAGAGGATTTATTCCATATCAAAGCCACATGTGTGGGTACAGAATCACAGTCACAGCCCGACAGCTGTTTCAACCAATATGGGTTTTCCTCAGGGCCCCCTCACCCATACCTTACTGGAGTATTCAGTTTTCCCATTTCCTGCACAGTTTTTTAAACAAAATTGTGTACTGCGACTTTTGAATCACCCTGTAGATAGATAGATAGATAGATTTTACACCGTTTCTTGGCGATATTAATTCACTTAGGGGCCTCACATGACCCCTGGGGGGAGCTTCAGGCTACCTAGGACACGGCTTTGGACAGTCCAGGAGGCGGAGCACATTCCCAGTCCTCATCATCATTAATGTTTTCTTCTGCAGGTGGGCTTTCCACACTAATAATATAAATACGCCCCTTTGGATGTGTTTTATCAGTTTCAGGATTCTAATTTCTTATTTTGCTCTCCTGTCCAGTCAGTTCATTTGGACTCTGGCTGGTTTGGACTACATCAGGCCGGCATCCAAGGTGGCAGCATAATCAGCTTATTGACTGTACAGGCGCTGCACACCAGTGCTTTACATTCAGTGATATTTGTTATATATAGTGATTTAGGGGCCCATATATTAAGCTGAACGTCACATAGTAACAGCAGCAGTGATTTTTATAGTGCACCTACTGTATTTGGCCCCAATAGCTTCAGGTGGTTTTATGCGCTGTAGCATATGGGCTAGAGTATCCATGTAGAGGGATCTTCAGCATATGGAATGTGAGCTTGTGAGTGTATGCTACTGCACACTGAGAGTGTCCATCTTCATTCCACATCTCGCTACTGGGAAACTCAATAAGTTAATGTTATCAATAAATATATGATTAAAAAGAAAGACGCTTGACAGTCAGGATCTAGTGTAGCCCCTGCAAACACAAATACTGTTTCCAGACCAACACGGGGGGTCATTCCGAGTTGTTCGCTCGGTATTTTTTTCTCGCAACGGAGCGATTAGTCGCTAATGCACATGCGCAATGCCCGCAGTGCGACTGCGCCAAGTAAATTTGCTATGCAGTTAGGTATTTTACTCACGGCATTACGAGGTTTTTTCTTCGTTCTGGTGATCGTAATGTGATTGACAGGAAGTGGGTGTTTCTGGGCGGAAACTGGCCGTTTTATGGGTGTGTGCGAAAAAAACGCTACCGTTTCTGGGAAAAACGCGGGAGTGGCTGGAGAAACGGAGGAGTGTCTGGGCGAACGCTGGGTGTGTTTGTGACGTCAAACCAGGAACGACAAGCACTGAACTGATCGCAGATGCCGAGTAAGTGTGGAGCTACTCAGAAACTGCTAAGAAGTGTCTATTCGCAATTCTGCTAATCTTTCGTTCGCAATTTTGATAAGCTAAGATTCACTCCCAGTAGGTGGCGGCTTAGCGTGTGCAAAGCTGCTAAAAGCAGCTTGCGAGCGAACAACTCGGAATGACCCCCACAGTCAGATAACAAACCATAGCATACTTCAATGCCATCTGAAAGGTGATGCACAGTGGCATGGGCACTACAGATGGTGTAATGGTTAGCATTACTGCCTCACAGCACTGAGGTCATGGGTTTGATTCCCACCATGGGGGTCATTCCGAGTTGTTCGCTTGTTGCCGATTTTCGCTATACTGTGATTAGTCGCTTACTGCACAAGCGCAAGGTTCGCAGAGCGCATGCGCTTAGTTATTTTACACAAAAGTTAGGTATTTTACTCACGGCATAACGAGGATTTTTCATCGTTCTGGTGATCGTACTGTGATTGACAGGAAGTGGGTGTTTCTTGGCGAAAACTGCCCGTTTTCTGGGAGTGTGCGAAAAAAACGCTGGCGTTTCTGGGAAAAACGCGGGAGTGTCTGAAGAAACGGGGGAGTGTCTGGGCGAACGCTGGGTGTGTTTGTGACGTCAAACCAGGAACGAAACTGACTGAACTGATCGCAGTGTAGGAGTAAGTCTTGAGCTACTCAGAAACTGCTAAGAAATTTCTATTTGCAATTCTGCTAATCTTTCGTTCGCAATTCTGCTAAGCTAAGATACACTCCCAGAGGGCGGCGGCTTAGCGTGTGCAAAGCTGCTAAAAGCAGCTAGCGAGCGAACAACTCGGAATGAGGGCCCATGGCCGTAACTGTGCGGAATTTGTATATTCTCCCCGTACTTGCGTGGGTTTCCTCTGGGTTCTCTGGTTTCTTCCCACAATCCAAAAATATACTGGTAGGTTAATTGACTCCCAACAAAAATTAACCCTAGTGAATGACTGTGTGTGTGTACACATTTGGTAGGGAATCTAGATTATCTCCACTGGGCAGGGACTGATGTGAATGGGCAAATATTCTCTGTTAAGCGTTGCGGAATATGTGTGCGCTATATAAATAACTGGTAATAAATAAATAAATAAATAAATAAATAAATAGTAATGAAGTCCCGGAATGGGCAAAAGCAGTCATGTGACCTTACAGCTTTGGTCTTCATACTTTACCACTCTTATATTTCTTATTGTAACTCTCCCCCAGCGCAACATAATCTGCTACACTATTTACACACTGCCGCAGGTGACAGGGGAGCTCAACTTATGTGAAGAGTTTCTGGTTTGCTGCAAAACCATCTGATGTCACATACACTCATGCCTCATTTATGTTATTCGTTTTGCTAAATACCATTGATTCATTTTCCAATTCTCATTGGCTTCTAGCAATATTTTAACAATATTTTTTATAAGATGTGTAGTACCACACATACAGCTACCATCATCAATGAGAACTGTTCTGTTTATCTTAAAAGAACAAATTAAAAGGGCAATTATCTATTCTAGATTCTGTATTTAATGAAGTGGGTTTTCACATTTTGGCATAATAATTATGCTATTATGCACGGTGGTATGTTAAATACTGATATATTGGTTTTAATAAATCATGGAATTAGGATATACACAAGTATCACAAAATTTCTATGTTAATCCAGAGCTATATGGAAAAGCTGCTACTGTATTGCTTCACAGCTTGCTCCAGTGCTATCTGGAAACTAGAGATGAGCGGGTTCGGTTTCTTTGAATCCGAACCCGCACGAACTTCACTTTTTTTTCCACGGGTCCGAGCGACTCGGATCTTCCCGCCTTGCTCGGTTAACCCGAGCGCGCCCGAACGTCATCATGACGCTGTCGGATTCTCGCGAGGCTCGGATTCTATCGCGAGACTCGGATTCTATATAAGGAGCCGCGCGTCGCCGCCATTTTCACTCGTGCATTGAGATTGATAGGGAGAGGACGTGTCTGGCGTCCTCTCCATTAGAATAGAGATAGATAGATTAGATAGAGAGAGATTGTGCAGAGTCGCAGACAGAGTTAGTTTACCACAGTCAGTGACCAGTGCAGCAGCTAGTTAACTTTTATTTAATATAATATATCCGTTCACTTCTCTCTGCTATATCCGTTCTCTGCCTGAAAAAAAAAACGATACACAGCACAGTCAGTCACACAGTGTGACTCAGTCTGTGTGCACTCAGCTCAGCCCAGTGTGCTGCACAGTCATCAATGTATAAATTAAAAGCTTATAATTAATTGTGGGGGAGACTGGGGAGCACTGCAGGTTGTTAGCAGGAGCCAGGAGTACAATTATATTAATTAACAGTGCACACTTTTGCTGCAGGAGTGGTGACCAGTGCCTGACCACCAGTATAGTATTGTTGTATACTACTAATATCTCTTTAAATATCAACCAGTCTATATTAGCAGCAGACACAGTACAGTGCGGTAGTTCACGGCTGTGGCTACCTCTGTGTCGGCACACGGCAGGCAGTCCGTCCGACCAGAATTGTATTATTTATTATTATATACCTACCACCTAACCGTGGTTTTTTTTTCATTCTTTATACCGTCATAGTGTCATCCTAATTGTTACGAGTATACTACTATCTCTTTATCAACCAGTGTACAGTGCGGTAGTTCACGGCTGTGGCTACCTCTGTGTCGGCACACGGCAGGCAGTCCGTCCGACCAGAATTGTATTATTTATTATTATATACCTACCACCTAACCGTGGTTTTTTTTTCATTCTTTATACCGTCATAGTGTCATCCTAATTGTTACGAGTATACTACTATCTCTTTATCAACCAGTGTACAGTGCGGTAGTTCACGGCTGTGGCTACCTCTGTGTCGGCACACGGCAGGCAGTCCGTCCGACCAGAATTGTATTATTTATTATTATATACCTACCACCTAACCGTGGTTTTTTTTTCATTCTTTATACCGTCATAGTGTCATCCTAATTGTTACGAGTATACTACTATCTCTTTATCAACCAGTGTACAGTGCGGTAGTTCACGGCTGTGGCTACCTCTGTGTCGGCACACGGCAGGCAGTCCGTCCGACCAGAATTGTATTATTTATTATTATATACCTACCACCTAACCGTGGTTTTTTTTTCATTCTTTATACCGTCATAGTGTCATCCTAATTGTTACGAGTATACTACTATCTCTTTATCAACCAGTGTACAGTGCGGTAGTTCACGGCTGTGGCTACCTCTGTGTCGGCACACGGCAGGCAGTCCGTCCGACCAGAATTGTATTATTTATTATTATATACCTACCACCTAACCGTGGTTTTTTTTTCATTCTTTATACCGTCATAGTGTCATCCTAATTGTTACGAGTATACTACTATCTCTTTATCAACCAGTGTACAGTGCGGTAGTTCACGGCTGTGGCTACCTCTGTGTCGGCAGTCGGCAGGCAGTCCGTCCATCCATAATTGTATTATTATTATAATATATACCACCTAACCGTGGTTTTTTTTTCATTCTTTATACCGTCGTCATAGTGTCATACTAGTTGTTACGAGTATACTACTATCTCTTTATCAACCAGTGTACAGTGCGGTAGTTCACGGCTGTGGCTACCTCTGTGTCGGCAGTCGGCAGGCAGTCCGTCCATCCATAATTGTATTATTATTATAATATATACCACCTAACCGTGGTTTTTTTTTCATTCTTTATACCGTCGTCATAGTGTCATACTAGTTGTTACGAGTATACTACTATCTCTTTATCAACCAGTGTACAGTGCGGTAGTTCACGGCTGTGGCTACCTCTGTGTCGGCAGTCGGCAGGCAGTCCGTCCATCCATAATTGTATTATTATTATAATATATACCACCTAACCGTGGTTTTTTTTTCATTCTTTATACCGTCGTCATAGTGTCATACTAGTTGTTACGAGTATACTACTATCTCTTTATCAACCAGTGTACAGTGCGGTAGTTCACGGCTGTGGCTACCTCTGTGTCGGCAGTCGGCAGGCAGTCCGTCCATCCATAATTGTATTATTATTATAATATATACCACCTAACCGTGGTTTTTTTTTCATTCTTTATACCGTCGTCATAGTGTCATACTAGTTGTTACGAGTATACTACTATCTCTTTATCAACCAGTGTACAGTGCGGTAGTTCACGGCTGTGGCTACCTCTGTGTCGGCAGTCGGCAGGCAGTCCGTCCATCCATAATTGTATTATTATTATAATATATACCACCTAACCGTGGTTTTTTTTTCATTCTTTATACCGTCGTCATAGTGTCATACTAGTTGTTACGAGTATACTACTATCTCTTTATCAACCAGTGTACAGTGCGGTAGTTCACGGCTGTGGCTACCTCTGTGTCGGCAGTCGGCAGGCAGTCCGTCCATCCATAATTGTATTATTATTATAATATATACCACCTAACCGTGGTTTTTTTTTCATTCTTTATACCGTCGTCATAGTGTCATACTAGTTGTTACGAGTATACTACTATCTCTTTATCAACCAGTGTACAGTGCGGTAGTTCACGGCTGTGGCTACCTCTGTGTCGGCAGTCGGCAGGCAGTCCGTCCATCCATAATTGTATTATTATTATAATATATACCACCTAACCGTGGTTTTTTTTTCATTCTTTATACCGTCGTCATAGTGTCATACTAGTTGTTACGAGTATACTACTATCTCTTTATCAACCAGTGTACAGTGCGGTAGTTCACGGCTGTGGCTACCTCTGTGTCGGCAGTCGGCAGGCAGTCCGTCCATCCATAATTGTATTATTATTATAATATATACCACCTAACCGTGGTTTTTTTATACCACCTAACCGTGGCAGTCCGTCCATAATTGTATACTAGTATCCAATCCATCCATCTCCATTGTTTACCTGAGGTGCCTTTTAGTTCTGCCTATAAAATATGGAGAACAAAAAAGTTGAGGTTCCAAAATTAGGGAAAGATCAAGATCCACTTCCACCTCGTGCTGAAGCTGCTGCCACTAGTCATGGCCGAGACGATGAAATGCCAGCAACGTCGTCTGCCAAGGCCGATGCCCAATGTCATAGTACAGAGCATGTCAAATCCAAAACACCAAATATCAGAAAAAAAAGGACTCCAAAACCTAAAATAAAATTGTCGGAGGAGAAGCGTAAACTTGCCAATATGCCATTTACCACACGGAGTGGCAAGGAACGGCTGAGGCCCTGGCCTATGTTCATGGCTAGTGGTTCAGCTTCACATGAGGATGGAAGCACTCAGCCTCTCGCTAGAAAACTGAAAAGACTCAAGCTGGCAAAAGCACCGCAAAGAACTGTGCGTTCTTTGAAATCCCAAATCCACAAGGAGAGTCCAATTGTGTCGTTTGCGATGCCTGACCTTCCCAACACTGGACGTGAAGAGCATGCGCCTTCCACTATTTGCATGCCCCCTGCAAGTGCTGGAAGGAGCACCCGCAGTCCAGTTCCTGATAGTCAGATTGAAGATGTCAGTGTTGAAGTACACCAGGATGAGGAGGATATGGGTGTTGCTGGCGCTGGGGAGGAAATTGACCAGGAGGATTCTGATGGTGAGGTGGTTTGTTTAAGTCAGGCACCCGGGGAGACACCTGTTGTCCGTGGGAGGAATATGGCCGTTGACATGCCAGGTGAAAATACCAAAAAAATCAGCTCTTCGGTGTGGAGGTATTTCACCAGAAATGCGGACAACAGGTGTCAAGCCGTGTGTTCCCTTTGTCAAGCTGTAATAAGTAGGGGTAAGGACGTTAACCACCTCGGAACATCCTCCCTTATACGTCACCTGCAGCGCATTCATAATAAGTCAGTGACAAGTTCAAAAACTTTGGGTGACAGCGGAAGCAGTCCACTGACCAGTAAATCCCTTCCTCTTGTAACCAAGCTCACGCAAACCACCCCACCAACTCCCTCAGTGTCAATTTCCTCCTTCCCCAGGAATGCCAATAGTCCTGCAGGCCATGTCACTGGCAAGTCTGACGAGTCCTCTCCTGCCTGGGATTCCTCCGATGCATCCTTGCGTGTAACGCCTACTGCTGCTGGCGCTGCTGTTGTTGCCGCTGGGAGTCGATGGTCATCCCAGAGGGGAAGTCGTAAGCCCACTTGTACTACTTCCAGTAAGCAATTGACTGTTCAACAGTCCTTTGCGAGGAAGATGAAATATCACAGCAGTCATCCTACTGCAAAGCGGATAACTGAGTCCTTGACAACTATGTTGGTGTTAGACGTGCGTCCGGTATCCGCCGTTAGTTCACAGGGAACTAGACAATTTATTGAGGCAGTGTGCCCCCGTTACCAAATACCATCTAGGTTCCACTTCTCTAGGCAGGCGATACCGAGAATGTACACGGACGTCAGAAAAAGACTCACCAGTGTCCTAAAAAATGCAGTTGTACCCAATGTCCACTTAACCACGGACATGTGGACAAGTGGAGCAGGGCAGGGTCAGGACTATATGACTGTGACAGCCCACTGGGTAGATGTATGGACTCCCGCCGCAAGAACAGCAGCGGCGGCACCAGTAGCAGCATCTCGCAAACGCCAACTCTTTCCTAGGCAGGCTACGCTTTGTATCACCGCTTTCCAGAATACGCACACAGCTGAAAACCTCTTACGGCAACTGAGGAAGATCATCGCGGAATGGCTTACCCCAATTGGACTCTCCTGTGGATTTGTGGCATCGGACAACGCCAGCAATATTGTGTGTGCATTAAATATGGGCAAATTCCAGCACGTCCCATGTTTTGCACATACCTTGAATTTGGTGGTGCAGAATTTTTTAAAAAACGACAGGGGCGTGCAAGAGATGCTGTCGGTGGCCAGAAAAATTGCGGGACACTTTCGGCGTACAGGCACCACGTACAGAAGACTGGAGCACCACCAAAAACTACTGAACCTGCCCTGCCATCATCTGAAGCAAGAAGTGGTAACGAGGTGGAATTCAACCCTCTATATGCTTCAGAGGTTGGAGGAGCAGCAAAAGGCCATTCAAGCCTATACAATTGAGCACGATATAGGAGATGGAATGCACCTGTCTCAAGTGCAGTGGAGAATGATTTCAACGTTGTGCAAGGTTCTGATGCCCTTTGAACTTGCCACACGTGAAGTCAGTTCAGACACTGCCAGCCTGAGTCAGGTCATTCCCCTCATCAGGCTTTTGCAGAAGAAGCTGGAGGCATTGAAGAAGGAGCTAACACGGAGCGATTCCGCTAGGCATGTGGGACTTGTGGATGCAGCCCTTAATTCGCTTAACAAGGATTCACGGGTGGTCAATCTGTTGAAATCAGAGCACTACATTTTGGCCACCGTGCTCGATCCTAGATTTAAAGCCTACCTTGGATCTCTCTTTCCGGCAGACACAGGTCTGCTGGGGTTGAAAGACCTGCTGGTGACAAAATTGTCAAGTCAAGCGGAACGCGACCTGTCAACATCTCCTCCTTCACATTCTCCCGCAACTGGGGGTGCGAGGAAAAGGCTCAGAATTCCGAGCCCACCCGCTGGCGGTGATGCAGGGCAGTCTGGAGCGACTGCTGATGCTGACATCTGGTCCGGACTGAAGGACCTGACAACGATTACGGACATGTCGTCTACTGTCACTGCATATGATTCTCTCAACATTGATAGAATGGTGGAGGATTATATGAGTGACCGCATCCAAGTAGGCACGTCACACAGTCCGTACTTATACTGGCAGGAAAAAGAGGCAATTTGGAGGCCCTTGCACAAACTGGCTTTATTCTACCTAAGTTGCCCTCCCACAAGTGTGTACTCCGAAAGAGTGTTTAGTGCCGCCGCTCACCTTGTCAGCAATCGGCGTACGAGGTTACATCCAGAAAATGTGGAGAAGATGATGTTCATTAAAATGAATTATAATCAATTCCTCCGCGGAGACATTGACCAGCAGCAATTGCCTCCACAAAGTACACAGGGAGCTGAGATGGTGGATTCCAGTGGGGACGAATTGATAATCTGTGAGGAGGGGGATGTACACGGTGATATATCGGAGGGTGAAGATGAGGTGGACATCTTGCCTCTGTAGAGCCAGTTTGTGCAAGGAGAGATTAATTGCTTCTTTTTTGGGGGGGGTCCAAACCAACCCGTCATATCAGTCACAGTCGTGTGGCAGACCCTGTCACTGAAATGATGGGTTGGTTAAAGTGTGCATGTCCTGTTTTGTTTATACAACATAAGGGTGGGTGGGAGGGCCCAAGGATAATTCCATCTTGCACCTCTTTTTTCTTTTCTTTTTCTTTGCATCATGTGCTGATTGGGGAGGGTTTTTTGGAAGGGACATCCTGCGTGACACTGCAGTGCCACTCCTAGATGGGCCCGGTGTTTGTGTCGGCCACTAGGGTCGCTAATCTTACTCACACAGCTACCTCATTGCGCCTCTTTTTTTCTTTGCGTCATGTGCTGTTTGGGGAGGGTTTTTTGGAAGGGACATCCTGCGTGACACTGCAGTGCCACTCCTAGATGTGCCCGGTGTTTGTGTCGGCCACTAGGGTCGCTAATCTTACTCACACAGTCAGCTACCTCATTGCGCCTCTTTTTTTCTTTGCGTCATGTGCTGTTTGGGGAGGGTTTTTTGGAAGGGCCATCCTGCGTGACACTGCAGTGCCACTCCTAGATGGGCCCGGTGTTTGTGTCGGCCACTAGGGTCGCTTATCTTACTCACACAGCGACCTCGGTGCAAATTTTAGGACTAAAAATAATATTGTGAGGTGTGATGTGTTCAGAATAGGCTGAAAATGAGTGTAAATTATGTTTTTTGAGGTTAATAATACTTTGGGATCAAAATTACCCCCAAATTCTATGATTTAAGCTGTTTTTTAGGTTTTTTTTAAAAAAACACCCGAATCCAAAACACACCCGAATCCGACAAAAAAAATTCGGTGAGGTTTTGCCAAAACGCGGTCGAACCCAAAACACGGCCGCGGAACCGAACCCAAAACCAAAACACAAAACCCGAAAAATTTCCGGCGCTCATCTCTACTGGAAACCCTGTTCCAGTATTGCTTCACAGCATTCTTCTCCAGTGCTCTCCAGAAAACCTGCCAAAGTTTTTCACAGAGCTGATTTGACAGCATCAGAAACTTTAAACTTAAAGAAAGAATTATTGGCCCTCATTCCGAGTCGTTCGCTCGGTATTTTTCATCGCATCGCAGTGAAATTCCGCTTAGTACGCATGCGCAATAATCGCACTGCGACTGCGCCAAGTAATTTTACAATGGAGATAGTATTTTTACTCACGGCTTTTTCATCGCTCCGGCGATCGTAATGTGATTGACAGGAAATGGGTGTTACTGGGCGGAAACAGGCCGTTTTATGGGCGTGCGGGAAAAAACGCTACCGTTTCCGGAAAAAACGCAGGAGTGGCCGGGGAAACGGGGGAGTGTCTGGGCGAACGCTGGGTGTGTTTGTGACGTCAAAACAGGAACGACAAGCACTGAACTGATCGCAGATGCCGAGTAAGTCTGAAGCTACTCTGAAACTGCTAAGTAGTTTGTAATCGCAATATTGCGAATACATCGGTCGCAATTTTAAGAAGCTAAGATACACTCCCAGTAGGCGTAGGCTTAGCGTGAGCAACTCTGCTAAAATCGCCTTGCGACCGATCAACTCGGAATGAGGGCCATAATTAACATTGAGAAAAGTATATGGAAAACATTAAGGAGCTTTCCAATTGTAAAGCGAAACAGAATTTGCTGTGTTTTATAAGAATAAATAATGTAATATATAAAAATGAAAATCTGTCCTTCTGTCTTTCTATACAAATCCACAGTTTACAAAGATCGTAAAATTTTACATACGAGCGTATTAAAACACGGCGGCGACAACTAAAACAATTTGAAATCCCTAGCACCCCTAGGGTGGCAGACAGCAGCACAGAGTATATCAGAAGACAGCATAACTGTGGAAATGCTGGAGCAATGTACTCAAAAGTTGGTGCACATATGCCTTACAATCTGGAAGCAAACACTGTGTGTGTGTGTGTGGGGGGGGGGGGGGGGGGGGGGGGGGATACGTCGCTAGCACTCCTAGGGGTGAGGCAGCAGCACTGAGTATTTCAGCAGACAGCATAACTCTGAAATGCCTGCAGCAATTTACAACAAGCTTGGTACACATATGACTTATACTCTGGAAACAAACATTGCACTCTTAGGGGTAAGACAGCAGCACATAGTATGTCAGCAGACAGCAAAACTGTGGAAGGCCTGGAGCAATTTACACCAAACTTTGTACACATCTGACTTACAATCTGGGAACAAACTCTGTGGGGGTTAGACACCCCTAGCACCCCTAGGAGTGGGACAGCAGCACTGAGTATTTCAGGAGACAGCATAACTCCTGAATGCCTGGACCAATTTACAACAATCTCAGTACACAATACACATATGAGTTACAAGCTAGGAACGAGCACTGTGGGGGGTAAGACACCCCTAGGGGTTATGCAGCAGCACAGGGTTTTTCAGCAGACAGCATAACTCTGGAATGCCTGAAGCAATTTACATCAAACTTGCTACACATATGACTTACACTCTGGGAACAAACACTGTGCGGGTAACACACCACTAGCACCCCTAGGGGTGGGCCAGCAGCACAGACTATATCAAGACATGCATGATATGTCAGTTATGACAGGGCTGCATGTGATGTGACAGGGCCGGTGACATGATGTGAGGAGGGTAATGCAGGTAGTACAAACCCACACACTGAGAGTTATATAGTGGAAGTAGCACGGTCCCCCAGCAGCACAGAGTAAATCAGGAGATACATAATGTGCTGCGCTATATAAGAAACTGGAAAAAAAAATTATAATTTCACAGGGGCACTGACATAATGTGAGGAGGGGAATGGAGGCAACAGGAAACCAAAGACTGAGAGTTGAATAGTGGGAAGAGCAGGGTCCCTTGGGGGACCAAAAAGGGTTCCGGCCACTACACAAAGTGCGTCAGGGAAGCAAGATATGCCTATATACTAGATCTCCAACCAATGTAAATTAACAAACAACTATCATTCTAATTTACCATCCTCATCCCGTAGCAAAGCACGGGTATTCAGCTATCTACAATGTTATTTATACTGTGTATTTAATATTTACATTTATTTTTGTAAACAGACATTCTTAAGGTCCATACACATTAGACGATGTCACTCTACGAGCGATGTCGTCTAATGTTTCCCCTACTGGGCCGGCCGGCCAGCAGCCGCCTGTACACACTGAGCGATATGACCGCTCATATCGCTCAGTGACGTCACGCCTCTGCTAGCCGTGCATGCAGGACCCGGACGACAGTCCAGATGCCGACAGCGACGATCGTTGCCAACCCGCGGGGCTGCGCATCGGTTGTCGTTGACGGCATACACACTTGCCGATAAAGTGAGCAACGTCGCTCAGGGAGGGGGGAAATGAGCGACGTCGCTCATTTTATCGGCAAGTGTGTATGGGCCTTTAAAATCCCGGGCAATGCCAGGTACTCCAGCTAGTAAATAAATAAATAAATAAATAAATAAATATATAAATATGGAGCTTAGCAAAACTGCTTACTTTTAATATTACAATTGATGCTTGTAGCTGGAGGCATTTTTCCTATGTATAGCAAACTTCCTGTCTGTAACTCTAATTATGGACACCACAATAAGCTTCTTTTTGCAGTACTGTAAATGGGTGGTAACAGTTTTGCAGGAATAGCAATTGTAAATACATTGCCCAAAAATCAAGTTCCGTCATGACATTTAACTTTTACGTATAGTTGTAGCTCAGAATATTATTATTATTTATTACCAGTTATTTATATAGCGCACACATATTCTGCAGCGCTTTACAGAGAATATTTGCCCATTCACATCAGTCCCTGCCCCAGTGGAGCTTACAATCTATATTCCCTATCACATGTACACACAGACACATTCACACTAGGGTCAATTTTTGGTGGAAGTCAATTAACCTACCAGTATATTATATTATAAATACCATTACACCATCTGTACTGCCACAAGAATAGGCTAAATTGTGCATGTTGAGTGTTTCTATCTTTAGCTATTTGCCAGTTTATGACTGAGCCCCGGGCATTAGAACCGTAATGATTGTTCTGTTAAAAAAAAAATGGATCTGCTAAAAGTTGTAAATCACAGCGGAATATAGCACAGCATATACTGCATAGGTAAAAAGGATACAAACATAAATGGCAAATAAGGTCATTTGTCAAACCCTGAACATCATAAGTAATAATGCACAATAAATGTCATGTATTTTATCACAACCATAATCTGCCATTGAAATGAACATCATGGAGCAGCCGTGTCAAACCGCATAGTTTACAGTAGATTTTCGTAATTGTAGATAGCATAAAATATTACTATCAGATAACGGAGAAGTAACGACAGACTCTTAGTGGTAAAGCATCCTTTATGATCAGAACTGATTTTAAGTAGCTTTTAAATGAACCTTTCTGATGCTTTAGTTGGCACCATATATGTCATTGTGACAGGATGGGCTTGCTACTAGGCGGCCGTAATATGTCAATGTTTTGATCAGTATCACCTATAACTAGGTTGGAGACATTGGTCTCTTTTACCGGAGGTCATAGTAATACAAACAGAGATTAAAAGAGGCAAAAGAAACATATCTTTATGGAAATAATTCCTGTGCTAAAATAGGTTAAAAAAAAGTTGTGCGCTGAGTATAAGGTGAAAAACTTGAAATAAAACTCTGGGAAAAAAATCAACACTATGAATCTAATGTAAAATTATAAAGTATAATGGAACAAATAAAACTTTAAATACTGGGAATAAACACTGCTTTTGAATACAAATAATAGTTAAATATTGGATAACGGACTCTCTAAATTATATGACTATCAGAAGTCAGAACCTCAATGTGGCTTTCTGTGGCCATACAATTTAACATAAAAAATCCTTGGTGGCCCCTAATATCTGTGTTAAAGTACAAGATGGGGTACATAACATCATAATATGTAAGTGTTCCTAATGAACACTAAAATTATGACCTCCTCATTTATAATAATGAGTATATACTAGTTACCAGCCTGCCAAAATGGCGGAACAACATAACAGTAATGACAGCACTGGTGGCTGTATAACACTTGAATTGCTCCGTCGGTTGCCATCTAGTGGTCACCAGCACGTAAAACACTGGAATTTCCATTCTTGTGTAGGAGCCTATACAGTACATGCAGTATTAATAGCTCCTTAGACCAGAGGTTCTCAAACGCGGTCCTCAAGGCACCCCAACAGTCCAGATTTTAGGTATATCCATGGCTCAGTATAGATGCACCTAAAACATGGATAACCTAAAGCATGGATAATCAAACTGACTGAGGTGCTAATTAAGTCACCTGTGGCCAAGCATGGATATACTTAAATCCTGGACCGTTGGGGTACCTTAAGTACCGCATTTGAGAACCTCTGCCTTAGACTGTAATTTCTGACAAGCAGGGGTCTACAACCTCTTGGTTCTCACCCTGCATTATCCTTGTGTCCAGTGTGCTAATAGTCACAGTCAGTGGCTCTGATCCTTTCAGTGAGTCCCCTCCCCAGAGCACTAGGTCACTGCTCCATACACATTGGATATGTGTACTCAGAGAATAGCCCATCATGTAATGTCTCATGGTGAGATATAGACTTTGTAAAATATTATATACAGTATATCATTTCTTGATGGCAATGGTCAGGGAACATTTTCATTGTGGTAAAAAGTATGACAAAGAGATTTCATATCCTCACTAGAGATGAGCGCCTGAAATTTTTCGGGTTTTGTGTTTTGGTTTTGGGTTCGGTTCCGCGGCCGTGTTTTGGGTTCGAACGCGTTTTGGCAAAACCTCACCGAATTTTTTTTGTCGGATTCGGGTGTGTTTTGGATTCGGGTGTTTTTTTCCAAAAACACTAAAAAACAGCTTAAATCATAGAATTTGGGGGTCATTTTGATCCCAAAGTATTATTAACCTCAAAAACCATAATTTACACTCATTTTCAGTCTATTCTGAATACCTCACACCTCACAATATTATTTTTAGTCCTAAAATTTTCACCGAGGTCGCTGTGTGAGTAAGATAAGCGACCCTAGTGGCCGACACAAACACCGGGCCCATCTAGGAGTGGCACTGCAGTGTCACGCAGGATGTCCCTTCCAAAAAACCCTCCCCAAACAGCACATGACGCAAAGAAAAAAAGAGGCGCAATGAGGTAGCTGTGTGAGTAAGATTAGCGACCCTAGTGGCCGACACAAACACCGGGCCCATCTAGGAGTGGCACTGCAGTGTCACGCAGGATGGCCCTTCCAAAAAACCCTCCCCAAACAGCACATGACGCAAAGAAAAAAAGAGGCGCAATGAGGTAGCTGTGTGAGTAAGATTAGCGACCCTAGTGGCCGACACAAACACCGGGCCCATCTAGGAGTGGCACTGCAGTGTCACGCAGGATGGCCCTTCCAAAAAACCCTCCCCAAACAGCACATGACGCAAAGAAAAAAAGAGGCGCAATGAGGTAGCTGACTGTGTGAGTAAGATTAGCGACCCTAGTGGCCGACACAAACACCGGGCCCATCTAGGAGTGGCACTGCAGTGTCACGCAGGATGTCCCTTCCAAAAAACCCTCCCCAAACAGCACATGACGCAAAGAAAAAAAGAGGCGCAATGAGGTAGCTGTGTGAGTAAGATTAGCGACCCTAGTGGCCGACACAAACACCGGGCCCATCTAGGAGTGGCACTGCAGTGTCACGCAGGATGGCCCTTCCAAAAAACCCTCCCCAAACAGCACATGACGCAAAGAAAAAAAGAGGCGCAATGAGGTAGCTGTGTGAGTAAGATTAGCGACCCTAGTGGCCGACACAAACACCGGGCACATCTAGGAGTGGCACTGCAGTGTCACGCAGGATGGCCCTTCCAAAAAACCCTCCCCAAACAGCACATGACGCAAAGAAAAAAAGAGGCGCAATGAGGTAGCTGACTGTGTGAGTAAGATTAGCGACCCTAGTGGCCGACACAAACACCGGGCCCATCTAGGAGTGGCACTGCAGTGTCACGCAGGATGTCCCTTCCAAAAAACCCTCCCCAAACAGCACATGACGCAAAGAAAAAAAGAGGCGCAATGAGGTAGCTGACTGTGTGAGTAAGATTAGCGACCCTAGTGGCCGACACAAACACCGGGCCCATCTAGGAGTGGCACTGCAGTGTCACGCAGGATGTCCCTTCCAAAAAACCCTCCCCAAACAGCACATGACGCAAAGAAAAAAAGAGGCGCAATGAGGTAGCTGACTGTGTGAGTAAGATTAGCGACCCTAGTGGCCGACACAAACACCGGGCCCATCTAGGAGTGGCACTGCAGTGTCACGCAGGATGTCCCTTCCAAAAAACCCTCCCCAATCAGCACATGATGCAAAGAAAAAGAAAAGAAAAAAGAGGTGCAAGATGGAATTGTCCTTGGGCCCTCCCACCCACCCTTATGTTGTATAAACAAAACAGGACATGCAAACTTTAACCAACCCATCATTTCAGTGACAGGGTCTGCCACACGACTGTGACTGATATGACGGGTTGGTTTGGACCCCCCCCAAAAAAGAAGCAATTAATCTCTCCTTGCACAAACTGGCTCTACAGAGGCAAGATGTCCACCTCATCTTCACCCTCCGATATATCACCGTGTACATCCCCCTCCTCACAGATTATCAATTCGTCCCCACTGGAATCCACCATCTCAGCTCCCTGTGTACTTTGTGGAGGCAATTGCTGCTGGTCAATGTCTCCGCGGAGGAATTGATTATAATTCATTTTAATGAACATCATCTTCTCCACATTTTCTGGATGTAACCTCGTACGCCGATTGCTGACAAGGTGAGCGGCGGCACTAAACACTCTTTCGGAGTACACACTTGTGGGAGGGCAACTTAGGTAGAATAAAGCCAGTTTGTGCAAGGGCCTCCAAATTGCCTCTTTTTCCTGCCAGTATAAGTACGGACTGTGTGACGTGCCTACTTGGATGCGGTCACTCATATAATCCTCCACCATTCTATCAATGTTGAGAGAATCATATGCAGTGACAGTAGACGACATGTCCGTAATCGTTGTCAGGTCCTTCAGTCCGGACCAGATGTCAGCATCAGCAGTCGCTCCAGACTGCCCTGCATCACCGCCAGCGGGTGGGCTCGGAATTCTGAGCCTTTTCCTCGCACCCCCAGTTGCGGGAGAATGTGAAGGAGGAGATGTTGACAGGTCGCGTTCCGCTTGACTTGACAATTTTGTCACCAGCAGGTCTTTCAACCCCAGCAGACCTGTGTCTGCCGGAAAGAGAGATCCAAGGTAGGCTTTAAATCTAGGATCGAGCACGGTGGCCAAAATGTAGTGCTCTGATTTCAACAGATTGACCACCCGTGAATCCTTGTTAAGCGAATTAAGGGCTGCATCCACAAGTCCCACATGCCTAGCGGAATCGCTCCCTTTTAGCTCCTTCTTCAATGCCTCCAGCTTCTTCTGCAAAAGCCTGATGAGGGGAATGACCTGACTCAGGCTGGCAGTGTCTGAACTGACTTCACGTGTGGCAAGTTCAAAGGGCATCAGAACCTTGCACAACGTTGAAATCATTCTCCACTGCACTTGAGACAGGTGCATTCCACCTACTATATCGTGCTCAATTGTATAGGCTTGAATGGCCTTTTGCTGCTCCTCCAACCTCTGAAGCATATAGAGGGTTGAATTCCACCTCGTTACCACTTCTTGCTTCAGATGATGGCAAGGCAGGTTCAGTAGTTTTTGGTGGTGCTCCAGTCTTCTGTACGTGGTGCCTGTACGCCGAAAGTGTCCCGCAATTTTTCTGGCCACCGACAGCATCTCTTGCACGCCCCTGTCGTTTTTTAAAAAATTCTGCACCACCAAATTCAAGGTATGTGCAAAACATGGGACGTGCTGGAATTTGCCCATATTTAATGCACACACAATATTGCTGGCGTTGTCCGATGCCACAAATCCACAGGAGAGTCCAATTGGGGTAAGCCATTCCGCGATGATCTTCCTCAGTTGCCGTAAGAGGTTTTCAGCTGTGTGCGTATTCTGGAAAGCGGTGATACAAAGCGTAGCCTGCCTAGGAAAGAGTTGGCGTTTGCGAGATGCTGCTACTGGTGCCGCCGCTGCTGTTCTTGCGGCGGGAGTCCATACATCTACCCAGTGGGCTGTCACAGTCATATAGTCCTGACCCTGCCCTGCTCCACTTGTCCACATGTCCGTGGTTAAGTGGACATTGGGTACAACTGCATTTTTTAGGACACTGGTGAGTCTTTTTCTGACGTCCGTGTACATTCTCGGTATCGCCTGCCTAGAGAAGTGGAACCTAGATGGTATTTGGTAACGGGGGCACACTGCCTCAATAAATTGTCTAGTTCCCTGTGAACTAACGGCGGATACCGGACGCACGTCTAACACCAACATAGTTGTCAAGGACTCAGTTATCCGCTTTGCAGTAGGATGACTGCTGTGATATTTCATCTTCCTCGCAAAGGACTGTTGAACAGTCAATTGCTTACTGGAAGTAGTACAAGTGGGCTTACGACTTCCCCTCTGGGATGACCATCGACTCCCAGCGGCAACAACAGCAGCGCCAGCAGCAGTAGGCGTTACACGCAAGGATGCATCGGAGGAATCCCAGGCAGGAGAGGACTCGTCAGAATTGCCAGTGACATGGCCTGCAGGACTATTGGCATTCCTGGGGAAGGAGGAAATTGACACTGAGGGAGTTGGTGGGGTGGTTTGCGTGAGCTTGGTTACAAGAGGAAGGGATTTACTGGTCAGTGGACTGCTTCCGCTGTCACCCAAAGTTTTTGAACTTGTCACTGACTTATTATGAATGCGCTGCAGGTGACGTATAAGGGAGGATGTTCCGAGGTGGTTAACGTCCTTACCCCTACTTATTACAGCTTGACAAAGGGAACACACGGCTTGACACCTGTTGTCCGCATTTCTGGTGAAATACCTCCACACCGAAGAGCTGATTTTTTTGGTATTTTCACCTGGCATGTCAACGGCCATATTCCTCCCACGGACAACAGGTGTCTCCCCGGGTGCCTGACTTAAACAAACCACCTCACCATCAGAATCCTCCTGGTCAATTTCCTCCCCAGCGCCAGCAACACCCATATCCTCCTCATCCTGGTGTACTTCAACACTGACATCTTCAATCTGACTATCAGGAACTGGACTGCGGGTGCTCCTTCCAGCACTTGCAGGGGGCGTGCAAATGGTGGAAGGCGCATGCTCTTCACGTCCAGTGTTGGGAAGGTCAGGCATCGCAACCGACACAATTGGACTCTCCTTGTGGATTTGGGATTTCAAAGAACGCACAGTTCTTTGCGGTGCTTTTGCCAGCTTGAGTCTTTTCAGTTTTCTAGCGAGAGGCTGAGTGCTTCCATCCTCATGTTAAGCTGAACCACTAGCCATGAACATAGGCCAGGGCCTCAGCCGTTCCTTGCCACTCCGTGTGGTAAATGGCATATTGGCAAGTTTACGCTTCTCCTCCGACAATTTTATTTTAGGTTTTGGAGTCCTTTTTTTACTGATATTTGGTGTTTTGGTTTTGACATGCTCTGTACTATGCCATTGGGCATCGGCCTTGGCAGACGACGTTGCTGGCATTTCATCGTCTCGGCCATGACTAGTGGCTGCAGCTTCAGCACGAGGTGGAAGTGGATCTTGATCTTTCCATAATTTTGGAACCTCAACATTTTTGTTCTCCATATTTTAATAGGCACAACTAAAAGGCACCTCAGGTAAACAATGGAGATGGATGGATTGGATACTAGTATACAATTATGGACGGGCTGCCGAGTGCCGACACAGAGGTAGCCACAGCCGTGAACTACCGCACTGTACTGTGTCTGCTGCTAATATATAGACTGGTTGATAAAGAGATAGTATACTCGTAACTAGTATGTATGTATAAAGAAAGAAAAAAAAACCACGGTTAGGTGGTATATACAATTATGGACGGGCTGCCGAGTGCCGACACAGAGGTAGCCACAGCCGTGAACTACTGTACTGTGTCTGCTGCTAATATATAGACTGGTTGATAAAGAGATAGTATACTCGTAACTAGTATGTATGTATAAAGAAAGAAAAAAAAAACACGGTTAGGTGGTATATACAATTATGGACGGGCTGCCGAGTGCCGACACAGAGGTAGCCACAGCCGTGAACTACCGCACTGTACTGTGTCTGCTGCTAATATATAGACTGGTTGATAAAGAGATAGTATACTCGTAACTAGTATGTATGTATAAAGAAAGAAAAAAAAACCACGGTTAGGTGGTATATACAATTATGGACGGGCTGCCGAGTGCCGACACAGAGGTAGCCACAGCCGTGAACTACCGCACTGTACTGTGTCTGCTGCTAATATATAGACTGGTTGATAAAGAGATAGTATACTCGTAACTAGTATGTATGTATAAAGAAAGAAAAAAAAACCACGGTTAGGTAGTATATACAATTATGGACGGGCTGCCGAGTGCCGACACAGAGGTAGCCACAGCCGTGAACTACCGCACTGTACTGTGTCTGCTGCTAATATATAGACTGGTTGATAAAGAGATAGTATACTCGTAACTAGTATGTATGTATAAAGAAAGAAAAAAAAACCACGGTTAGGTGGTATATACAATTATGGACGGGCTGCCGAGTGCCGACACAGAGGTAGCCACAGCCGTGAACTACCGCACTGTACTGTGTCTGCTGCTAATATATAGACTGGTTGATAAAGAGATAGTATACTCGTAACTAGTATGTATGTATAAAGAAAGAAAAAAAAACCACGGTTAGGTGGTATATACAATTATGGACGGGCTGCCGAGTGCCGACACAGAGGTAGCCACAGCCGTGAACTACCGCACTGTACTGTGTCTGCTGCTAATATATAGACTGGTTGATAAAGAGATAGTATACTCGTAACTAGTATGTATGTATAAAGAAAGAAAAAAAAACCACGGTTAGGTGGTATATACAATTATGGACGGGCTGCCGAGTGCCGACACAGAGGTAGCCACAGCCGTGAACTACCGCACTGTACTGTGTCTGCTGCTAATATATAGACAGGTTGATAAAGAGATAGTATACTCGTAACTAGTATGTATGTATAAAGAAAGAAAAAAAAACCACGGTTAGGTGGTATATACAATTATGGACGGGCTGCCGAGTGCCGACACAGAGGTAGCCACAGCCGTGAACTACCGCACTGTACTGTGTCTGCTGCTAATATATAGACTGGTTGATAAAGAGATAGTATACTCGTAACTAGTATGTATGTATAAAGAAAGAAAAAAAAACCACGGTTAGGTGGTATATACAATTATGGACGGGCTGCCGAGTGCCGACACAGAGGTAGCCACAGCCGTGAACTACCGCACTGTACTGTGTCTGCTGCTAATATATAGACTGGTTGATAAAGAGATAGTATACTCGTAACTAGTATGTATGTATAAAGAAAGAAAAAAAAACCACGGTTAGGTCACTGGTATATACAATTATGGACGGGCTGCCGAGTGCCGACACAGAGGTAGCCACAGCCGTGAACTACCGCACTGTACTGTGTCTGCTGCTAATATAGACTGGTTGATAAAGAGATAGTATACTACTAATATTATATACTGGTGGTCAGGTCACTGGTCACTAGTCACACTGGCAGTGGCACTCCTGCAGCAAAAGTGTGCACTGTTTAATTTTAATATAATATTATGTACTCCTGGCTCCTGCTATAACCTATAACTGGCACTGCAGTAGTGCTCCCCAGTCTCCCCCACAATTATAAGCTGTGTGAGCTGAGCAGTCAGACAGATATATAATATATATAGATGATGCAGCACACTGGCCTGAGCCTGAGCAGTGCACACAGATATGGTATGTGACTGACTGAGTCACTGTGTGTATCGCTTTTTTCAGGCAGAGAACGGATATATTAAATAAACTGCACTGTGTGTCTGGTGGTCACTCACTATATAATATATTATGTACTCCTGGCTCCTGCTATAACCTATAACTGGCACTGCAGTAGTGCTCCCCAGTCTCCCCCACAATTATAAGCTGTGTGAGCTGAGCAGTCAGACAGATATATATAATATTATATATAGATAATAGATGATGCAGCACACTGGCCTGAGCCTGAGCAGTGCACACAGATATGGTATGTGACTGAGTCACTGTGTGCTGTGTATCGCTTTTTTCAGGCAGAGAACGGATTATATTATGTACTCCTGGCTCCTGCTATAACCTATAACTGGCACTGCAGTAGTGCTCCCCAGTCTCCCCCACAATTATAAGCTGTGTGAGCTGAGCAGTCAGACAGATATATATAATATTATATATAGATAATAGATGATGCAGCACACTGGCCTGAGCCTGAGCAGTGCACACAGATATGGTATGTGACTGAGTCACTGTGTGCTGTGTATCGCTTTTTTCAGGCAGAGAACGGATTATAAATAAAAGTGGTGGTCACTGGTCACTATCAGCAAAACTCTGCACTGTACACTACTGAGTACTCCTAATGCTCCCCAAAATTAGTAAATCAAGTGTCTCTCTAATCTATTCTAATTCTAAACGGAGAGGACGCCAGCCACGTCCTCTCCCTATCAATCTCAATGCACGTGTGAAAATGGCGGCGACGCGCGGCTCCTTATATAGAATCCGAGTCTCGCGATAGAATCCGAGCCTCGTGAGAATCCGACAGCGTCATGATGACGTTCGGGCGCGCTCGGGTTAACCGAGCAAGGCGGGAAGATCCGAGTCGCTCGGACCCGTGAAAAAAAACATGAAGTTCTGGCGGGTTCGGATTCAGAGAAACCGAACCCGCTCATCTCTAATCCTCACTATGTAGATGTGATGTTTTTTTTATTTCTGTAACTTTGAGGTAATGGCACCAGGGTCAGTCTTTGTCCTGATTCTTCTAAAACTGAGAGAAACAGGGTAAAGGTGCATACACACGGTGAGATTTTGACTAAGTGCCAATTTTGACTATGCGATTTCCCTTGAATTCCCTGGAGCCCAGAACCACCGATATTGACTATCTTTAATTGCGATTTTGACTCTGTGCGGTTTTGACTATATACAATTTTGACTATACTAGAAACACACACAGTCTATTTTTTATTGCGATACCGGTATATAAACGGCGCGATATGTGCTAACTTTTCTTACAATTTTGACTATATAGTCAAAATCGTAAGCACACATCACACCGTGTGTATGCACCTTAAGAGTAAGGTTGATGATTTCCTGACTCCTATAATGTCCTGTCCTGTTTTCAGCAGGACAGTCCCTCTTTTCAGGCACTGTCTCGCCATCCCACCCTCGCACCACATTGTCCTATGGTGGTGGTAGTGGTAGTGGTGGGGAGGCTCCCTCTCAGAGCAAGTGCTGAATAGATGCCATGTGTATGGGGGGAATACATTGCCTGTGGAGCCACGCCCTATAAAGTGAGGCAACACCCCTTGCCACAAGGTCACACCCATCTTCATGCATGCTTTTGCGCAAAAGTCATGACCTTTAGTCACAAAAGTATGGAGGTATGCAATTTTTTGGTCTAAAACCCGAAAAGATGGGTCCAAGGCAATACATTCTTGGGTACATTTTTCAGTAAACTGTCAATGAATATGACTAGTGTTAGAGTAGTGATAGTCGTCAGCTTAAGGTCTCCAACATACTGTAGCTCACCCACATGTCTTTTATTCTGCAAAAAACTAAATGAAAATCACATCGGTACACAGCAAATTATATTTCATGCATTTCAATATTATGGAATAAACAGTTTAATGTTTTAAGAGAAAAATCCTGAGTTAAATGTCAGTTTAACCTCTTATGACCTTGGACAAGTCATGAATGTAAGCCTCTGAGACGCATCTATTAAGCACTAATACTTATAAGCCCTAAGGTCCCTTCTAGCTGTTTTCCTTGACTTACAGGCTTCCCCGAATCCCTGACATAAACAAGAGGCTAATTCCATGTGGACCTGGAGATGCTGCTGGCCATATGAAATAAAGAAATAACAATGTATAAAACATTATTATTTTTGAGAAGGTAGATATTTTAATACTTTTGTTATTGTAATGTCACCGCAGTGTACTGTGAGTCAACAGACTAAATATTTTTAAATATTTTTAAATATAACAGAAGGAAGGAGAGATTGACAAAGGTCACAATGCCTGGTACTAGGGTTCTAGCACTCAGTCTGCCCATTAGAGTGAGGAATACACCTCATTATAAGATCTAAAATACTAACAAAGGAACAAAAATCCAATATTCTCCTTTAGCAATATATGCTATTTTGTTCAAATGATAAAGGTGACCAATTTCATGCCACTTGTGTCATTATAGCTGGACAACTTGTCTCACACACCGGAAGAATCAGGCTGCTGCTTGGATCAGCTACACAGAGATAAGCCAATTCCAAATTGTCTTTTATATATATGTTTTACATTTATTTCTAATCAGGGCAGTAGTGAGCCTGGCCCGAACCTGGGTACTTTTCAGGGGGAGTTGCCTAATCACAGAAGGTGTGGCCCTGCACACTTAGAAAAAAATACAGCAAAAAACACTACTTTGAGGGGGATATGTACTAAGCAGTGAAAAGAGCGGAGAAGTGAGCCAGTGGAAAAGTTGCCCATAGAAAACAATTGGTTTTGTCTTGTAAATGATTGCTGTTTTAAAAATATGGACATTCTTGGCCCATATTCCGCACCTCCAGCAAACTCTGATCTTATTACATATACACCTATACATCATAAAGGTTGGGTTCGAAATGCCAGCGGTCGTGGGTGTCAGTGGTCATAATACTGACCGCAGCATCCCAACAGTGAGAATTCCAACAGGGGGAAGGTAAGTATACTCAGTGTTGGACTGGGGCATGTAGGGCCCACTGGAGGAATGCAGTGGTAGGGGCCCATGTTTAGGGGTGTGGCCAGTCCGCAGAGGGGGTGTGGCCTGCCACCTCATTGGTTTGACTAACCATTAGAGAGTGCAACATCTGGGCCCTTTCATAAATATATACAGTAAATTCAGCTGCTGCACGCATGATAATGTACCAGATTAATATCAGCAATGCACTGTAGAAAATACACCATAGTACAGTATAAGGTAACATATGTATAATGTATAATTCAAGTGCACAGTCTAGAACCTGATCCTTACAGCAGGAAGTGGGCCCCCAGGCAGTGGGGCCCACCGGTGGTTTCCCCTGTGGGCCAGTCCAAGCCTGAGTATACTTACCTTTCCCCAATGGCCCCCTAATCCTCCATTCCCACAGCCTAACCCTTACCCCCCTCCCTCACAGCCTATCCCTAACCATTACCGGCTTTCCTCTCCAGCGGGCCGGCATTGTCTCATTTGGGATGCCGGCGCTGGGATTGTGATTCCAGTTGGGATGCTGGCGCTGGCATTCTGAGGTGTGTTGGGATTCCAGCATTGGTATTTCAACTGTTGGGATCCTGATCGGATCCCCTATCGACTATAAGTTCCAATTTTCCCTGTGCCATATGTCAGATTAAAGATTTGTGTATTCATGCCTCCATGCTCTATTGTTGCCTATGTGTACAGCTACAAGAAATAGGGCTAGGGAGCACAATATGTACTTGGGTTTAAAATTGGTTAGATAATAGGGAGCAGCGCATTGTGGTTAATGGATCATTCTCAAATTGGACTGAAGTGCTAAGTGGTGAGCCGCAAGGCTCAGTACTAGGAAACTATTGTTCAACATTTTCATTAACGACCTAACAGAAGGTCTAGAGAGCATGGTGTCAATTTTTGCAGACGATACCAAATTGTGTAAGGTTATAAATACGGAGGGGGATGCTGAGTCTCTTCAGAACGACTTAGGTAAACTTGAAGCATGGGCAGCAAAATGGAGAATGTGCCTCAATACAGACAAGTGTAGGGTAATGCACTGTGGTAGCAAGAACAAAAATAACACCTACATATTAAATGGGGTAAAATTAGGGGATTCTGTACTGGAAAAGGACTTAGGTGTTCTCATAGATAGCAAACTGAGCAGCAGTTCCCAAAGTAGGATTGCAGCAAAGAAGGCTAATAAGATATTAGCATGCATAAAACGGGGACGAGAGTGTAATACTCCCGTTATACAAATCACTAGTGAGGCCACATCTTGAATACTGTGTACAATTTTGAGCACCATACTACAAAAAGGATATCCTGGAGCTAGAAAAGATTCAGAGGCGGTTGACCAAACTAATTAAGGGCATGGAGACGCTGGAATACGAGGAAAGGCTTGCAAGGCTAGGCATGTTTACACTGGAAAAGAAGAGACTAAGAGGGGACATGATCAACATCTACAAATATGTAAGGGGACTATACACAGAGCTGCACGGGACCTGTTTTTGGTACGATCAGCACAGAGGACTCGTGGACACTCGCTTAGGTTAGAGGAGAGGAGATTCCGCACAATGTGGCGTAAAGGCTTTTTCACGGTAAGGACAATACGTGTTTGGAATTCCCTGCCTGAGTGAGTTGTAATGGCGGACTCAGTCAACACCTTTAAGAATGGGTTAGATAAATTTCTAATGGATAATGATATACAGGGTTATGGTGCATAGTTACGCACTATAGTTACTATAAAAAGAGGGATAAAACACAACGGCTGACATCAGCATCAGACAAAATTTTAGACCAAAATAATCCTGCATAGGAGACCACAAATAGGTTGAACTCGATGGACAAATTGTCTTTTTTCAACCTTAGATACTATGTTACTATGTTACTATATGTGATGGTGGATCTTTAGCTGGCGGTATGTTATCTGACGCTTGCTTCCATATTGGTCAGTTTGTAAAAAACCCTTGTCAGAACGGATTATTGATGAAAGGCTAAACAATTCATTTCACAATCTTCAATCGATGAAAATTATTTTAGAGTTGGAAAGTCTGTTCTATATTTATGCAAAGTCATTCTCAAAAGATGCATTTTAACAACTTCTCAACAAAAGTGTTTTCATTTCACAGCTGGAATCTTATATCTCCAGCAAGAACACTCAAAGTGTGACTTTTAATATAGATTCATTAAACATACGGATACTCACTGGTACATTATAATGGCAGATAATAAAATAGTTTTTCAAGATCCTGTGACAGCTACTTCTTTGCCAGTCTGCTGCAACTATGACATTTCGTAATGCAACTCTCAATCACCATAGTACTTTATGAATGTTAGATGGACGGAACTTCAATGGGCAAGATTTTGATTGACAGATATGCTTTCAAAGTAGTTTTGCCTCAAGCCTGTGGGTTCCATATTGTGTCCTTAATACACTGTATACTAGGGTACTAGAACTTTAACTCTAGCTGAGCAACCTTAGGAAAAATGACTGTTATAGAGTACTTAGGGGTCTATTTACTAAGCCTTTGAGGGAGATAAAGTGCATGGAGATAAAGTACCAGCCAATCAGCTCCTAACTGTCAAACAGAGCCTGTAACATGGCAGTTTGGAGCTGATTGGCTGCTACTTTATTTCCATGCACTTTATCTCCATCCAAGGTTTAGTAAAAAGACCTACGGGTCCTATTTCTAAAAACACATGCGATGGAGCCACACTAATTATCATTCCTTTTCTAAGCATATTTCGGCAAGAAGGAATAATTATTTTAAAAAACTGGTACATTAGTGTACATAGGCTGCCAGAGTGGGCTTGCAAGAACCCAGAAGGTTCAGCCAAGAAACCTTTACAAGTTTATTGAAATGAACCAAGCCCCAGTCTCCATTAAGAATAATGAGGACTGCAATGGGCCCCATTAGTTACCCATATGCAGGAGACATCTTTGATAGCACCTGGGCTCCTACCAACACACATCTTTATTGGGTACTGAGATAATAGTGTTACTACAAACTAGGCGTTTGTTAGATACTGGAATAATAGTGTTATATAGTATGCATTGGGTAATAGTGCTATATAGTGTTGATCTACTGGCCCCAGTAAGGCTGTTATTAACACTCAATCTGACTTCAAGAAAACCAGGGGCACTATTATGTTAAGAAGAGAGATAATGTTTAGTCCAGAGATAGACTGAGTAGTTTCTAATACGTTTAGCTCCACCATCCTGGTATCAATAAACACATGGGTCCCTAACCTGATGTACATTTTAAAAATGAAATTACTTGTTGGGCTACTATAGTAGTTGTACACGTTGTATGTATGACATTCAGATGAGTAAAAAAAACCCAAAACATGATACTTTTCAAGAGCAGTTTTTATTCTAAAAAACTACAGAACATGCATTTGGATTAAGGTAGAATAATGCAGAAGCATGGTCTCTAAAGCATTCCTTAGTCATATATATATATATATATACATACACACACACGCACACACGCATTTGCTTTTAGTTCACATTTGTTTCGCATTTTGAATACTAGAAGCTTCTTTGGTAGAGTGTCTCTGCTGCGTGAGGGGTTATAAGCCAGCTAATAGTATTGTTTGAATTGTTTGAAAAAGAAAAAAAAACACAAAACATAATTGCTGTGGGTGTTGCTTAAAACTTTACTGATAATAATATTGGCATGTGACCAGTTCATAAAAGTGCCAAAATAGGTTCAGCACAGGGGTAAAAGAAAGCCTCAGTTGAAATGGGTTTGAATAAAGACTCTCCAATCCTTCTTTCACAAATGTATTAATCACCTAAATCCTGAAGGGTGTTGTGTTTAAGGCATTGTGGAGTGTGTGTTTACACCTCCCCTTTATACCCGGGCCCTTACAGAGGGCCAAGGTAGTCTGCGTCCACCAGTTCATGGCACCCTAGTCACCAATATGTGGCTGGATTCTGAGTGGCACGCAGAGGTGTCAATGTCTCTTTTCTGTCACACATTTGTGACATTATGAAGAGAGCAACATGCCACGTCCTGAAGTACAGTCGTCTGTCTGAGTGTGCAAGGACCACTTAGTGTGACTTTCCCATAACTCGCCCATAAGATGGTGCATCTCCATTCGTCTGCATAGGCACCTCCCTGTCACCTGATATTCAGAGCACAGAACGGTCAGTACATTTCAAAATATTTATGAGACCGTGCAATTGCAACTCTGAATGTAAGGACTCTTGACAAATGCACAGTGCGACTTAAGACACATGAGTAGTAAAAAACAACAACATTTAACTACGTTTGACATCAACAGAGGATTCGAATCCTGTCTATAAACTAAAAACATAGGGGGTAATTCAGAGTTGATCACAGCAGCAAATGTGTTAGCAGTTGGGCAAAACCATGTGCACTGCAGGGGGGGCAGATATAACATGTGCAGAGAGAGTTAGATTTGGGTGGGTTATTTTTGTTTCTGTGCAGGGTAAATACTAGAGATGAGCGCCTGAAATTTTTCGGGTTTTGTGTTTTGGTTTTGGATTCGGTTCCGCGGCCGTGTTTTGGGTTCGAACGCGTTTTGGCAAAACCTCACCGAATTATTTTTGTCGGATTCGGGTGTGTTTTGGATTCGGGTGTTTTTTTCCAAAAACACTAAAAAACAGCTTAAATCATAGAATTTGGGGGTCATTTTGATCCCAAAGTATTATTAACCTCAAAAACCATAATTTACACTCATTTTCAGTCTATTCTGAATACCTCACACCTCACAATATTATTTTTAGTCCTAAAATTTGCACCGAGGTCGCTGTGTGAGTAAGATAAGCGACCCTAGTGGCCGACACAAACACCGGGCCCATCTAGGAGTGGCACTGCAGTGTCACGCAGGATGTCCCTTCCAAAAAACCCTCCCCAAACAGCACATGACGCAAAGAAAAAAAGAGGCGCAATGAGGTAGCTGTGTGAGTAAGATTAGCGACCCTAGTGGCCGACACAAACACCGGGCCCATCTAGGAGTGGCACTGCAGTGTCACGCAGGATGGCCCTTCCAAAAAACCCTCCCCAAACAGCACATGACGCAAAGAAAAAAAGAGGCGCAATGAGGTAGCTGTGTGAGTAAGATTAGCGACCCTAGTGGCCGACACAAACACCGGGCCCATCTAGGAGTGGCACTGCAGTGTCACGCAGGATGGCCCTTCCAAAAAACCCTCCCCAAACAGCACATGACGCAAAGAAAAAAAGAGGCGCAATGAGGTAGCTGACTGTGTGAGTAAGATTAGCGACCCTAGTGGCCGACACAAACACCGGGCCCATCTAGGAGTGGCACTGCAGTGTCACGCAGGATGTCCCTTCCAAAAAACCCTCCCCAAACAGCACATGACGCAAAGAAAAAAAGAGGCGCAATGAGGTAGCTGTGTGAGTAAGATTAGCGACCCTAGTGGCCGACACAAACACCGGGCCCATCTAGGAGTGGCACTGCAGTGTCACGCAGGATGTCCCTTCCAAAAAACCCTCCCCAATCAGCACATGATGCAAAGAAAAAGAAAAGAAAAAAGAGGTGCAAGATGGAATTATCCTTGGGCCCTCCCACCCACCCTTATGTTGTATAAACAAAACAGGACATGCACACTTTAACCAACCCATCATTTCAGTGACAGGGTCTGCCACACGACTGTGACTGATATGACGGGTTGGTTTGGACCCCCCCCAAAAAAGAAGCAATTAATCTCTCCTTGCACAAACTGGCTCTACAGAGGCAAGATGTCCACCTCATCTTCACCCTCCGATATATCACCGTGTACATCCCCCTCCTCACAGATTATCAATTCGTCCCCACTGGAATCCACCATCTCAGCTCCCTGTGTACTTTGTGGAGGCAATTGCTGCTGGTCAATGTCTCCGCGGAGGAATTGATTATAATTCATTTTAATGAACATCATCTTCTCCACATTTTCTGGATGTAACCTCGTACGCCGATTGCTGACAAGGTGAGCGGCGGCACTAAACACTCTTTCGGAGTACACACTTGTGGGAGGGCAACTTAGGTAGAATAAAGCCAGTTTGTGCAAGGGCCTCCAAATTGCCTCTTTTTCCTGCCAGTATAAGTACGGACTGTGTGACGTGCCTACTTGGATGCGGTCACTCATATAATCCTCCACCATTCTATCAATGTTGAGAGAATCATATGCAGTGACAGTAGACGACATGTCCGTAATCGTTGGCAGGTCCTTCAGTCCGGACCAGATGTCAGCATCAGCAGTCGCTCCAGACTGCCCTGCATCACCGCCAGCGGGTGGGCTCGGAATTCTGAGCCTTTTCCTCGCACCCCCAGTTGCGGGAGAATGTGAAGGAGGAGATGTTGACAGGTCGCGTTCCGCTTGACTTGACAATTTTGTCACCAGCAGGTCTTTCAACCCCAGCAGACCTGTGTCTGCCGGAAAGAGAGATCCAAGGTAGGCTTTAAATCTAGGATCGAGCACGGTGGCCAAAATGTAGTGCTCTGATTTCAACAGATTGACCACCCGTGAATCCTTGTTAAGCGAATTAAGGGCTGCATCCACAAGTCCCACATGCCTAGCGGAATCGCTCCGTGTTAGCTCCTTCTTCAATGCCTCCAGCTTCTTCTGCAAAAGCCTGATGAGGGGAATGACCTGACTCAGGCTGGCAGTGTCTGAACTGACTTCACGTGTGGCAAGTTCAAAGGGCATCAGAACCTTGCACAACGTTGAAATCATTCTCCACTGCACTTGAGACAGGTGCATTCCATCTCCTATATCGTGCTCAATTGTATAGGCTTGAATGGCCTTTTGCTGCTCCTCCAACCTCTGAAGCATATAGAGGGTTGAATTCCACCTCGTTACCACTTCTTGCTTCAGATGATGGCAGGGCAGGTTCAGTAGTTTTTGGTGGTGCTCCAGTCTTCTGTACGTGGTGCCTGTACGCCGAAAGTGTCCCGCAATTTTTCTGGCCACCGACAGCATCTCTTGCACGCCCCTGTCGTTTTTTAAAAAATTCTGCACCACCAAATTCAAGGTATGTGCAAAACATGGGACGTGCTGGAATTTGCCCATATTTAATGCACACACAATATTGCTGGCGTTGTCCGATGCCACAAATCCACAGGAGAGTCCAATTGGGGTAAGCCATTCCGCGATGATCTTCCTCAGTTGCCGTAAGAGGTTTTCAGCTGTGTGCGTATTCTGGAAAGCGGTGATACAAAGCGTAGCCTGCCTAGGAAAGAGTTGGCGTTTGCGAGATGCTGCTACTGGTGCCGCCGCTGCTGTTCTTGCGGCGGGAGTCCATACATCTACCCAGTGGGCTGTCACAGTCATATAGTCCTGACCCTGCCCTGCTCCACTTGTCCACATGTCCGTGGTTAAGTGGACATTGGGTACAACTGCATTTTTTAGGAGACTGGTGAGTCTTTTTCTGACGTCCGTGTACATTCTCGGTATCGCCTGCCTAGAGAAGTGGAACCTAGATGGTATTTGGTAACGGGGGCACACTGCCTCAATAAATTGTCTAGTTCCCTGTGAACTAACGGCGGATACCGGACGCACGTCTAACACCAACATAGTTGTCAAGGACTCAGTTATCCGCTTTGCAGTAGGATGACTGCTGTGATATTTCATCTTCCTCGCAAAGGACTGTTGAACAGTCAATTGCTTACTGGAAGTAGTACAAGTGGGCTTACGACTTCCCCTCTGGGATGACCATCGACTCCCAGCGGCAACAACAGCAGCGCCAGCAGCAGTAGGCGTTACACGCAAGGATGCATCGGAGGAATCCCAGGCAGGAGAGGACTCGTCAGACTTGCCAGTGACATGGCCTGCAGGACTATTGGCATTCCTGGGGAAGGAGGAAATTGACACTGAGGGAGTTGGTGGGGTGGTTTGCGTGAGCTTGGTTACAAGAGGAAGGGATTTACTGGTCAGTGGACTGCTTCCGCTGTCACCCAAAGTTTTTGAACTTGTCACTGACTTATTATGAATGCGCTGCAGGTGACGTATAAGGGAGGATGTTCCGAGGTGGTTAACGTCCTTACCCCTACTTATTACAGCTTGACAAAGGGAACACACGGCTTGACACCTGTTGTCCGCATTTCTGGTGAAATACCTCCACACCGAAGAGCTGATTTTTTTGGTATTTTCACCTGGCATGTCAACGGCCATATTCCTCCCACGGACAACAGGTGTCTCCCCGGGTGCCTGACTTAAACAAACCACCTCACCATCAGAATCCTCCTGGTCAATTTCCTCCCCAGCGCCAGCAACACCCATATCCTCCTCATCCTGGTGTACTTCAACACTGACATCTTCAATCTGACTATCAGGAACTGGACTGCGGATGCTCCTTCCAGCACTTGCAGGGGGCATGCAAATAGTGGAAGGCGCATGCTCTTCACGTCCAGTGTTGGGAAGGTCAGGCATCGCAAACGACACAATTGGACTCTCCTTGTGGATTTGGGATTTCAAAGAACGCACAGTTCTTTGCGGTGCTTTTGCCAGCTTGAGTCTTTTCAGTTTTCTAGCGAGAGGCTGAGTGCTTCCATCCTCATGTGAAGCTGAACCACTAGCCATGAACATAGGCCAGGGCCTCAGCCGTTCCTTGCCACTCCGTGTGGTAAATGGCATATTGGCAAGTTTACGCTTCTCCTCCGACAATTTTATTTTAGGTTTTGGAGTCCTTTTTTTTCTGATATTTGGTGTTTTGGATTTGACATGCTCTGTACTATGACATTGGGCATCGGCCTTGGCAGACGACGTTGCTGGCATTTCATCGTCTCGGCCATGACTAGTGGCAGCAGCTTCAGCACGAGGTGGAAGTGGATCTTGATCTTTCCCTAATTTTGGAACCTCAACTTTTTTGTTCTCCATATTTTATAGGCAGAACTAAAAGGCACCTCAGGTAAACAATGGAGATGGATGGATTGGATACTAGTATACAATTATGGACGGACTGCCACGGTTAGGTGGTATAAAAAAACCACGGTTAGGTGGTATATATTATAATAATAATACAATTATGGATGGACGGACTGCCTGCCGACTGCCGACACAGAGGTAGCCACAGCCGTGAACTACCGCACTGTACACTGGTTGATAAAGAGATAGTAGTATACTCGTAACAACTAGTATGACACTATGACGACGGTATAAAGAATGAAAAAAAAACCACGGTTAGGTGGTATATATTATAATAATAATACAATTATGGATGGACGGACTGCCTGCCGACTGCCGACACAGAGGTAGCCACAGCCGTGAACTACCGCACTGTACACTGGTTGATAAAGAGATAGTAGTATACTCGTAACAACTAGTATGACACTATGACGACGGTATAAAGAATGAAAAAAAAACCACGGTTAGGTGGTATATATTATAATAATAATACAATTATGGATGGACGGACTGCCTGCCGACTGCCGACACAGAGGTAGCCACAGCCGTGAACTACCGCACTGTACACTGGTTGATAAAGAGATAGTAGTATACTCGTAACAACTAGTATGACACTATGACGACGGTATAAAGAATGAAAAAAAAACCACGGTTAGGTGGTATATATTATAATAATAATACAATTATGGATGGACGGACTGCCTGCCGACTGCCGACACAGAGGTAGCCACAGCCGTGAACTACCGCACTGTACACTGGTTGATAAAGAGATAGTAGTATACTCGTAACAACTAGTATGACACTATGACGACGGTATAAAGAATGAAAAAAAAACCACGGTTAGGTGGTATATATTATAATAATAATACAATTATGGATGGACGGACTGCCTGCCGACTGCCGACACAGAGGTAGCCACAGCCGTGAACTACCGCACTGTACACTGGTTGATAAAGAGATAGTAGTATACTCGTAACAACTAGTATGACACTATGACGACGGTATAAAGAATGAAAAAAAAACCACGGTTAGGTGGTATATATTATAATAATAATACAATTATGGATGGACGGACTGCCTGCCGACTGCCGACACAGAGGTAGCCACAGCCGTGAACTACCGCACTGTACACTGGTTGATAAAGAGATAGTAGTATACTCGTAACAACTAGTATGACACTATGACGACGGTATAAAGAATGAAAAAAAAACCACGGTTAGGTGGTATATATTATAATAATAATACAATTATGGATGGACGGACTGCCTGCCGACTGCCGACACAGAGGTAGCCACAGCCGTGAACTACCGCACTGTACACTGGTTGATAAAGAGATAGTAGTATACTCGTAACAACTAGTATGACACTATGACGACGGTATAAAGAATGCAAAAAAAACCACAGTTAGGTGGTATATATTATAATAATAATACAATTATGGATGGACGGACTGCCTGCCGACTGCCGACACAGAGGTAGCCACAGCCGTGAACTACCGCACTGTACACTGGTTGATAAAGAGATAGTAGTATACTCGTAACAACTAGTATGACACTATGACGGTATAAAGAATGAAAAAAAAACCACGGTTAGGTGGTATATATTATAATAATAATACAATTATGGATGGACGGACTGCCTGCCGACTGCCGACACAGAGGTAGCCACAGCCGTGAACTACCGCACTGTACACTGGTTGATAAAGAGATAGTAGTATACTCGTAACAATTAGGATGACACTATGACGGTATAAAGAATGAAAAAAAAACCACGGTTAGGTGGTAGGTATATAATAATAAATAATACAATTCTGGTCGGACGGACTGCCTGCCGTGTGCCGACACAGAGGTAGCCACAGCCGTGAACTACCGCACTGTACACTGGTTGATAAAGAGATAGTAGTATACTCGTAACAATTAGGATGACACTATGACGGTATAAAGAATGAAAAAAAAACCACGGTTAGGTGGTAGGTATATAATAATAAATAATACAATTCTGGTCGGACGGACTGCCTGCCGTGTGCCGACACAGAGGTAGCCACAGCCGTGAACTACCGCACTGTACACTGGTTGATAAAGAGATAGTAGTATACTCGTAACAATTAGGATGACACTATGACGGTATAAAGAATGAAAAAAAAACCACGGTTAGGTGGTAGGTATATAATAATAAATAATACAATTCTGGTCGGACGGACTGCCTGCCGTGTGCCGACACAGAGGTAGCCACAGCCGTGAACTACCGCACTGTACACTGGTTGATAAAGAGATAGTAGTATACTCGTAACAATTAGGATGACACTATGACGGTATAAAGAATGAAAAAAAAACCACGGTTAGGTGGTAGGTATATAATAATAAATAATACAATTCTGGTCGGACGGACTGCCTGCCGTGTGCCGACACAGAGGTAGCCACAGCCGTGAACTACCGCACTGTACACTGGTTGATAAAGAGATAGTAGTATACTCGTAACAATTAGGATGACACTATGACGGTATAAAGAATGAAAAAAAAACCACGGTTAGGTGGTAGGTATATAATAATAAATAATACAATTCTGGTCGGACGGACTGCCTGCCGTGTGCCGACACAGAGGTAGCCACAGCCGTGAACTACCGCACTGTACTGTGTCTGCTGCTAATATAGACTGGTTGATATTTAAAGAGATATTAGTAGTATACAACAATACTATACTGGTGGTCAGGCACTGGTCACCACTCCTGCAGCAAAAGTGTGCACTGTTAATTAATATAATTGTACTCCTGGCTCCTGCTAACAACCTGCAGTGCTCCCCAGTCTCCCCCACAATTAATTATAAGCTTTTAATTTATACATTGATGACTGTGCAGCACACTGGGCTGAGCTGAGTGCACACAGACTGAGTCACACTGTGTGACTGACTGTGCTGTGTATCGTTTTTTTTTTCAGGCAGAGAACGGATATAGCAGAGAGAAGTGAACGGATATATTATATTAAATAAAAGTTAACTAGCAACTGCACTGGTCACTGACTGTGGTAAACTAACTCTGTCTGCGACTCTGCACAATCTCTCTCTATCTAATCTATCTATCTCTATTCTAATGGAGAGGACGCCAGACACGTCCTCTCCCTATCAATCTCAATGCACGAGTGAAAATGGCGGCGACGCGCGGCTCCTTATATAGAATCCGAGTCTCGCGATAGAATCCGAGCCTCGCGAGAATCCGACAGCGTCATGATGACGTTCGGGCGCGCTCGGGTTAACCGAGCAAGGCGGGAAGATCCGAGTCGCTCGGACCCGTGGAAAAAAAAGTGAAGTTCGTGCGGGTTCGGATTCAAAGAAACCGAACCCGCTCATCTCTAGTAAATACTGGCTGCTTTATTTTTGCACTGCAATTTAGATTTCAGTTTGAACACACCACACCCAAATCTAACTCTCTCTGCACATGTTACATTTGCCCCCCCTGCAGTGCACATGGGCCCTCATTCCGAGTTGTTCGCTCGCTAGCCCTTTTCGCAGCATTGCACACGCTAAGCCGCCGCCCTCTGGGAGTGAATCTTAGCTTAGCTGAATTGCGAACGAAGTATTCTCAAAATTGCGAAAAGATTTTTCTTTGCAGTTTCTGAGTAGCTCGACACTTACTCTGCCACTGCGATCAGTTCAGTCAGTTTCGTTCCTGGTTTGACGTCACAAACACACCCAGCGTTTGCCCAGACACTCCCCCGTTTCTCCAGCCACTCCCGCGTTTTTCCCAGAAACGGCAGAGTTTTTTCAAACACACCCATAAAACGGCCAGTTTCCACCCAGAAACACCCACTTCCTGTCAATCACACTACGATCACCAGAACGATGAAAAAACCTTGTAATGCCGTGAATAAAATACCTAACTTCTTAGCAAATTTACTTGGCGCAGCCGCAGTGCGAAAATTGCGCATGCGCAGTTAGCGGAAAATCGCACCGATGCGAAGGAAAATAACGAGCGAACAACTCGGAATGAGGGCCATGGTTTTGCCCAACTGCTAACAAATTTGCTGCTGCGATCAACTCTGAATTAGGCCCATAGGGTCCCATTTATCAGCAAGTTTTAGCTGTTAAAAACCCTTTTGTGAATGTTATTTTCAGCTGCAGGTATTTATCATTATATATATAGTGCTGTTTAAATGCAGCGCTATATATTTTTCTTATTGCATTAGAAATGAATGGGTGATGGCATTTAACAACAAGTAGCACTTGTCTTAATTGAAACTCTTCAGGATGCAGTAGGTGTTATTTAGCACTGACGAGCGCTAAGGAGCATAGGCTGTCACATATGAGTCCCTGCCCACAGTGCACTGCTACAGCTTACTCTGCCCCTTCCCTCTCACACCCCACTCCATTTCTTCCACACTCCCCCTCCCTTAAGCTCCCCGCCCACTTCATCCTGTTTATTGATGTAAATGCTCATCCTCTTCACTTGTCAGCAGTTGGGGGGTGGTGCAGAAAAACACAGTTGGTTGCTTCAATACCACTAGTGACTAGACCATGGGCCAGTAATGAATTCCAGTTTAAAAAAAAAACTTGCGGCGACCAGTAGAGCTAAATATCATTACTAAAAAACTTTTTGACAAATGTGGCCCATAGATTTAATCCCCATGAAATATAGCGTTTTATTTAATGCCAATAACAAATGCAAACTTTTATTATTATTTATATTGCACAGGGAGAGCTATACTTGTTCTCATAAAATCAGTGCAAATAGAAATATCATTTAAATGTAATAAGAAAGAAAAAATCAAGTACATCCCCAGTATGTGAAAATGTGCCTGGTCATGAAGAGGCGATAATTGAAAACTTGAAGTGGTGAACAACACGTAATGAAACGACTGTGCAGCAGAATATCATCTTCAAATAAACACATAATAATTGTATTCTTAGCAAACTTACATTTACTTGGGAAATAGACAATTCACCCCAAACTCTGCATTCTAACTCTGCATAATAAAAAGCTGCGAGTTTCTATCCGGACCATTCACATGAACAATTAAAACATGCAAAGTGTCTCATGTTTCAAATGATACCGCTGCTTGCTATCAAGTAACAAATATGTGGTATTAATATTGATGAGCATATATATAAAATATGGAACTGTAAGATCTTATATCCCCCAGCTGGGCTTATGTAATTGTTTGCTTTCCAGGAATCTAGTTAGGATATGTGTCCCCTGGGACCTGTGATGTTATTATACAGAGAAGATCAAGCGTTTGCTGTATACACTTTTTACATTAAAATTGAATTATAAAAAGATATCAATGATGCCGAAACTGCTTATATAACCTTTCCAGAAGCAGAAAAACATAAAATGTTTCAGTATTTTTTACAATGTTTTTAATCTACTGTATCTAAGCCAATTTTCTAATACAAATTCGGACTGCAAGAGCTATGCGTTCAGCATGCGTAATAAGAGCCGGCTGGTTCAGCAGGTGTGAAATTCCTGTTTAAATAACTGATACCCTAATTTCACAGTGAAATTGAAGCGTTGCCATGGGGTCTTCGGTCAGAAAATGTCCTATTTGCATATGTTCAAGTCAGTAGCGGATCTTGCCACGGGCAAGCAGGACTTTTGCCCGGGGCACCGCCTTCCGGAGGGCGCAGGGCGCCATCCGGAGGGCGCCGAACCAGGGCAAGACCCGATGCTGCTGTGCCCCCCGCTGCCCGCTGCCCCCCACTGCCGCTGTGAAGGGAAACTAGACGCGTACGCGTCTAGTTTCCCTTCGTGGAGAGGTCCTTTACTGTGCGGTGCGCGATGACGTCATCGCGCACCGCACAGCAAAGGTCCTCTCCACGAAGGGAACTAGACGCTACGTGTCTAGTTTCCCTTCGTGGAGAGGACCTTTGCTGTGCGGTGCGCGACGACGTCATCGCGCACCGCACATCATTTCAGTCTGTACAGGGGGCGTGAATGACCACGTCCCCTGTACGAAGCCACGCCCCCTGTCGCCCGGGGCGCAAAGCGCCCAAGAACCGGCCCTGGTTCAAGTTCATTGCTGAAGGTGATCTAAACGCGACTTGACACCTTAGTTTATACTGAAATTACATCGGAAATCTTTCACTGTTCTGTCATTATAAGGGCACGGTCGTGCCCTTATATTAAGGCTGAATCGAACAAACGGAATTCTCCCATAGGGAACTTCTGAGATGGGGGCATGGTGTTTGAGGGGCTACACCTCAAAACTGATTGGACGTACTGAGCTGAAATTTGGCATGGACGCGTAGAATTGTCACCCGCTTCTGCATGCCAAATTTCAGGGCAAAATAATAAAAAATGAGGAATTGGGAGTAAGCTAAAGTTCCAACTGTCAGTTTTTTTCTGCCACTCCCTCAGTGGCTTTTTGACACCGTTTTCCTATAGAATGAATGAGGAGATTTTTGGGAAGGCATAACTCAGGATAGAGGACGAATTAAGACTTGGGGTTTGTTTTACTAGATAGAGTATGCCCCAGTGTAGTGCCTTTTGGGGTTGTGGTTTTTGAGAAAGTTATAGTTTTTTTTTAATTAAGTAAAATATGCCCCATTATAAAGATAGGGCTTTTCAATTTGTTGCGGCTGCGCAGTGGCCGCCAGCAGGGGGTGTACGGAGAGAGGCTTCATATGAGTGTACAGGCATGGCCGACTTTGAAGCCAGTAGCCCAGACCCCTCGCCGCAGCCGCCAGCATGCTCAGTTACAGGTACACACAGCCACTTTCAGATTTGAGGAGCGGAGCCAGAGGCGGATTTGCCGCTATGTACCCAAGACACTCCCTTGGGGCCCGGCTAGTACCAGGGGCCCGGCCGCGGCATCCGCCGATGATAGAACAGCGCTGCACATTAAAAGTACATCTGTGCAGGCCAGGCCCCAGCAGGCTGTCGGCGCACATGATCGGACAGCTGCCGCTGGAAGCCTGCACCTGCTCGCCCACATTATGCTCCGTCAGTCACAGACAGAGCGGATTTTATGATGAGCGATAGAGGTGGTCGTCCTGCTGTCACACATAATTGATCACAGGCACTGCCTCACTTGGCCTCCAGGAGCCGACCGCCGCCTCTCCGTCTCCTTTGAGAGTTCTCTGGCAGAATCAGGGAGGCGCCGCCAGCAGGATTCTGGACGTGCGGCCCCCTCCCTCAGCAGCCGCTTCAGACTGACAGTCTTCTCCAAGTTGCCGCCAGGTCATGCACTGCCTGGACCTCCTCCACAGCACGGCTCTCCTCTCTACAGTGGGCCTGCTATGTTCCCTAACAGGAGACCCGGCCAGCACAGCTCGTCTCTCTAGCAGGCCTCTCACGGTCAGTGAGTCCCCTTTCATAAATTCTCCTCTGGGGACTCAGTGGCGCACGCAGGGGGGGTTTCCGAGTACCTGGAAACCCCCCCTGATGAGCCGAGTTATCTTTTTGAGACAGAGACACAGGAGACACAGCTGAAAAAAAAAAAAAAAAAAAAAAAGACGCGATCGCGGGGTGCGGAGCTGCAGCAACTACAGAAAGCTAAAGGCCAGTACTCACGGCCCGATGCAGCTCTCTGCTTACAGTCATGAATGTCCCGGGGCCGGCAGCTCCCTCCGTCCTCACACATTCGCCCCTCTGCTTCCAGCCCACTGTGTACACTATATGTAAGTTTTACTGTATATGTAAGTTTTACTTTGTTTCTGTGTGTATTTGTATGATATGTACAGTATGTATTTGGGTTTGTTTGTGCTTGTGTATGTAAGTATGTATGTATGTGTGTTTGATTATATGTTTGTGTATGTGTATATATGTGTGTTATATGTGTGTGTGTGTGTATATATATATATCTATATCTATATATATCTATATCTATCTATATATATATATATATATATATATATCTATATCTATCCGAGCACCAGAAGTCCTAGGACATAGAGGCACAGACCGCACTTCAGCAGCACAATTTAGAGAACCAGTCCTCCACCAAGGTACCAGTAGCACAGCAATGGGTGAGTTCTGACTGCCCCTTCCCACCCCTCTGTGTGCCCGGCTCCCACCCCTCCCGCTGTATGTCCGGCCACCCCCTCCCTCCGGCTCCCCCCCCCCCCGCCCCGTTCTGTGTGCCGGCTCCCCCGCTCCTGTCCTCGTTCTGGGTGCCCGGCTCACCCACTCCACCCCCCTATGCTGTGTTCTCGGCTCCCCGCTTCTTCCCCTGTGCTTTGTGACCGGCTCCACCCTCCGAGCTGTGTGCCTGGTGCACTCACTGATCCTCCCTGCAGCCGCCCGGATATGTTCATTGACAGCCCTCCCCCTTTGATTGCCTCCCCCCTCTGTCTGTGTACCTAGCGCCTGGGATCACTCTAAAGAAGGATGGCCATCGGTGTACACCTCCATGCCTGTTCCTGCTCCTTCTCATCAGGTGAGTGCTGCCCAGATTGTTACAAGTCGCCCTCTGTACAGTCCTCTGCACCCTATGTGTGTCAGCCCCACCGTACAGTCCCTCATGTTGCCCACCCCTGTACAGTCAGCACCCTGCGTGTCAACTCCTTCAGTACAGTCTCCTGCACACTGAGAGTCGCTTTCCCCCTGTACAGTCCCCTGCACCCTGCGTGTACAATCCCCTGTGCCCTGCATGTCGCCCCCTTCAGTACAGTCCCCTGCGTGTGGCTTTACCCGGTACTGTCCCCTGCGCCCTTCAAGTCACACACACCCCCGTACAGTCCCCTGCATCCTGCATGTCGCCCTACCCCTGTACATTCCCATGTATGATGCCCACAGACCCGTACAGTCCCCTGCACCTTGTCTGTTGTCGCTCCCGCCCCCCCTTGTACAGTCCCCTGGCCCTGAATGTTGCCCCACTTACAGTACCCTATGCCCGCATATTGTCCTACTTACAGTACCCGACGCCCTTTATGTTGCCCTCACTACATCCCCTGCACCCTGCGTGTCGACCCCTTCAGTACAGTCTCCTGCACCCAGCGTGTCGCTTACACCCGTTACTGTCCCCTGCACCTGCGTGTAACCACCCCATACAGTCCCCTGCATCCTGCACCTTGCGAGTCACCCCTCCATAACAGTCCCCTGCACCCTGTATGTCGCCCCTAAACAGTCTTCTGCGCCCTGTGTGTTGCCCCCCTGTATAGTCCCATGCGCCCTGTGTGTTGCCCCCCTGTATAGTCCCATGCGCCCTGTGCATTTCCCCACTGTACAGTCCCCTGTGCCCTGAGTGTTGATCCCCCGTACAGTCCTGTGTCTGCGTGCCGCCCCACCCAGCCCCTGCGCCTTGCTTGTTGCCCCTTCAGTACAGTCTCCTGTGCCCTGAGTGTTGCTTTCCACTCATATATATTTATTTATTTATTTTTATATAGGGGTGTGAGGGGAACCATTGATCTGCAGTCATACAAGCAATGCATGCTGACAGGAGTCGTAGAAGAACGCTCACAGCAGAAGAGCCGGTGACAGGCAGGGGAAAGACAACCTGCCAGTATCTGTGGAAAACAGCGCTCCTCAGGAGAGAGAGCAGATCTAGAGAGCTCGGTATGTGTGTGTTGGGGGGGGAGCGGTATTTAACACACATGCAGCACATGACACTCATATACACGTGCAACACCTGACACACACAAAGGCAGCACCTGACTCTCATATACACACATGCATAACATCAGACACACTAATCTACACATGCAGCAACTGACACACACACAAGGCATTTAACACGCACAGAACCTGACACACACATATACACTCGCACCACCTGACACACACACATACACTCGCACCACCTGACACACTCTTATATACACGCGCATCACCTAACACACACATATACATGTGCTGCACCTGACACACACACATAATGTAGACGTGCAACACCTGACACATGCACAACAGCTGGCACACTAATATAAACATGCAGCGTCTGACACACACATAGACAGGCAGCACCTGACACATACATAGACGTGGCATTTAATACACACACAGCACCTAACACACATACACTTGCAGCACCTCACACACACACACACACACACACACACACACACACATATACATGCACAGCACCTGCCACTCATATACACCCAAAGCACCTGCCACTCACTGCATATACACACAGCACCTGCCACTCGCACACACACACATACACACAGCACCTGACACACATGTATATACACGCAGCACCTGACACACGTATATACACGCAGAGCACCTGAAACACACACACACAGCACCTACATATACACGCGCAGCACCTCACAGCCACACACATATATACACGCGCAACACCTTATACACACATATATACACGCACAACACCTGACACACACACGCACGGCAACTGATACAGGCACATTATCAGACACACTAATATACACATGCAGTACTTGACACACACATAAATGCATGTAGCATTTAACACACATATACATGTGCGGCACCTGACAAACACGTGGCACCTCACACAACTGACACACACGTGTACGTACATGTGCGACACCTGATGCACACACAAGACACCTGACACACACACACACGTGCGACACCTGACATGCACGTGTACGTACACGTGCGACACCTGATGCACATGCACGACACCTGATGCGCACACACGTGTATATACACGCGCGACACCTGACGTGCATGTGCACATATGTGTACGTACATGCGCAACACCTGACGCGCACATATGTGTACGTACATGTGCGGCGCCTGACGTGTGTACGTACACGTGCGACGCCTGACACACACACACGTGTGTACGTACACACCTGACACACAGACACACACACACACGCGCGTCACCTGAAACGCGCACGCTTACGTACACATGCGACACATGACACACACATGCACGTACACACGTGACACCTGACACACGCGCGACACCTGACAAATGCGCGTGTATGTACACGTGTGACACCTGACACACACGCGCGACACCTGACACACAAGCGTGTACGTACGCGTGCGACACCTGACACACACACACGTGTGTACGTACACACGTGACACCTGACACATGTGTATGTACACGCGCAACACCTGACACACACATGTGTACGTACACGCGTGACACCTGACACACACATGTGTACGTACACGCGTGACACCTGACACACAAGTGTGTACGTACGCGCGTGACACCTGACGCACGCGTGTACGTACGCGCGCGACACCTGACACACACACGTGTACGTACGCGACACCTGGCACAAGCGTGTACAAACGCAAGCGACACCTGACACACACACGCGTGTACGTACGCGCGCGACACCTGACACACACGCGTGTACGTACGCGCGCGACACCTGACACACACGCGTGTACGTACGCGCGCGACACCTGACACACACGCGTGTACGTACGCGCGCGACACCTGACACACACGCGTGTACGTACGCGCGCGACACCTGACACACACGCGTGTACGTACGCGCGCGACACCTGACACACGCGCGACACCTGACACGCGCGTGTACGTACGTACGTCCGTGACACCTGACACGCGATTGTACGTCCGTCCGTGCGACACCTGACACACACGCGCTTGTACGTACGCGACACCTGACACACACGCGCGTGCGACACCTGACGCACACACATGCGTACGTACACGCGCGACACCTGACGCACACGTGCGTGCGTACGTACGTACACGCGCGACACCTGACGTGCACACACATGCGTACGTACACGCGCGCGACGCGCACGGGCCCGCTCCCGACGCCCGCACACCTGACGCGCACCGCGCGACACCTGACGCGCACGCACGACACCTGACACACACACATGACACCTGACACATGTACGTACACGCGTGACGCCTGACACACACGTGTACGTACACGCGTGACGCCTGACACACACGTGTACATACACGCGTGACGCCTGACACACACGTGTACGTACACGCGTGACGCCTGAAATATATATATATATACACGCAGAGCACCTGAAACACACACACACAGCACCTACATATACACGCGCAGCACCTCACAGCCACACACATATATACACGCGCAACACCTTATACACACATATATACACGCACAACACCTGACACACACACGCACGGCAACTGATACAGGCACATTATCAGACACACTAATATACACATGCAGTACTTGGCACACACATA